>NW_027639241.1:0-146273 GCF_951799975.1 Gobius niger | reverse complement strand
TTAATTACCTGCTATTCATGGCTGATCACTGTTAATTACCTGCTATTCATGACTGATCACTGTTTAATTACCTCCTATTCATGGCTGATCACTGTTAATTACCTGCTATTCATGGCTGATAACTGTTAATTACCTGCTATTCATGACAGATCACTGTTAATTACCTGCTATTCATGACCGATCACTGTTAATTACCTGCTATTCATGACTGATCACTGTTAATTACCTCCTATTCATGACTGATCACTGTTAATTACCTGCTATTCATGACTGATCACTGTTAATTACCTGCTATTCATGACTGATCACTGTTAATTACCTGCTATTCATGACCGATCACTGTTAATTACCTGCTATTCATGACTGATCACTGTTAATTACCTGCTATTCATGGCTGATCACTGTTAATTACCTGCTATTCATGACCGATCACTGTTAATTACCTGCTATTCATGACCGATCACTGTTAATTACCTGCTATTCATGACTGATCACTGTTAATTACCTGCTATTCATGGCTGATCACTGTTAATTACCTGCTATTCATGGCTGATCACTGTTAATTACCTGCTATTCATGACTGATCACTGTTAATTACCTGCCTACTCATGGCTGATCACTGTTAATTACCTGCTATTCATGACTGATCACTGTTAATTACCTGCTATTCATGACTGATCACTGTTAATTACCTGCTATTCATGGACTGATCACTGTTAATTACCTGCTATTCATGGCTGATCACTGTTAATTACCTGCTATTCATGGCTGATCACTGTTAATTACCTGCTATTCATGGCTGATCACTGTTAATTACCTGCTATTCATGGCTGATCACTGTTAATTACCTGCTATTCATGGCTGATCACTGTTAATTACCTGCTATTCATGACTGATCACTGTTAATTACCTGCTATTCATGGCTGATCACTGTTAATTACCTGCTATTCATGACTGATCACTGTTAATTACCTGCTATTCATGACCGATCACTGTTAATTACCTGCTATTCATGGCTGATCACTGTTAATTACCTGCTATTCATGACTGATCACTGTTAATTACCTGCTATTCATGACCGATCACTGTTAATTACCTGCTATTCATGGCTGATAACTGTTAATTACCTGCTATTCATGACTGATCACTGTTAATTACCTGCTATTCATGACTGATCACTGTTAATTACCTGCTATTCATGGCCGATCACTGTTAATTACCTGCTATTCATGGCCGATCACTGTTAATTACCTGCTATTCATGACTGATCACTGTTAATTACCTGCTATTCATGGCTGATCACTGTTAATTACCTGCTATTCATGGCTGATCACTGTTAATTACCTGCTATTCATGACTGATCACTGTTAATTACCTGCTATTCATGACTGATCACAGTTAATTACCTGCTATTCATGACTGATCACTGTTAATTACCTGCTATTCATGACTGATCACTGTTAATTACCTGCTATTCATGGCTGATCACTGTTAATTACCTGCTATTCATGGCTGATCACTGTTAATTACCTGCTATTCATGGCTGATCACTGTTAATTACCTCCTATTCATGGCTGATCACTGTTAATTACCTGCTATTCATGGCTGATCACTGTTAATTACCTGCTATTCATGACTGATCACTGTTAATTACCTGCTATTCATGACTGATCACTGTTAATTACCTGCTATTCATGACTGATCACTGTTAATTACCTGCTATTCATGGCTGATCACTGTTAATTACCTGCTATTCATGGCTGATCACTGTTAATTACCTCCTATTCATGGCTGATCACTGTTAATTACCTGCTATTCATGGCTGATCACTGTTAATTACCTGCTATTCATGACTGATCACTGTAATTACCTGCTATTCATGACTGATCACTGTTAATTACCTGCTATTCATGACTGATCACTGTTAATTACCTGCTATTCATGACTGATCACTGTTAATTACCTGCTATTCATGACTGATCACTGTTAATTACCTGCTATTCATGGCTGATCACTGTTAATTACCTGCTATTCATGGCTGATCACTGTTAATTACCTGCTATTCATGACTGATCACTGTTAATTACCTGCTATTCATGGCAAGGGTTAAACCTGGACTAAACAAGGGTTAAACCAGGACTAAACAAGGGTTAAACCAGGACTAACAAGGATTAAACCAGGACTAAACAAGGGTTAAACCAGGACTAAACAAGGGTTAAACCAGACTAACAAGGATTAAACCAGGACTAAACAAGGGTTAAACCAGGACTAAACAAGGATTAAACCAGGACTAAACAAGGGTTAAACCAGGACTAAACAAGGATTAAACCAGGACTAAACAAGGGTTAAACCAGGACTAAACAAGGATTAAACCAGGACTAAACAAGGGTTAAACCAGGACTAAACAAGGATTAAACCAGGACTAAACAAGGGTTAAACCAGGACTAAACAAGGGTTAAACCAGGACTAAACAAGGGTTAAACCAGGACTAAACAAGGGTTAAACCAGGACTAAACAAGGATTAAACCAGGACTAAACAAGGGTTAAACCTGGACTAAACAAGGGTTAAACCAGGACTAAACAAGGATTAAACCAGGACTAAACAAGGGTTAAACCAGGACTAAACAAGGATTAAACCAGGACTAAACAAGGGTTAAACCAGGACTAAACAAGGGTTAAACCAGGACTAAACAAAGGTTAAACCTGGACTAAACAAAGGTTAAACCTGGACTAAACAAGGGTTAAACCAGGACTAAACAAGGGTTAAACCAGGACTAAACAAGGGTTAAACCAGGACTAAACAAAGGTTAAACCTGGACTAAACAAAGGTTAAACCTGGACTAAACAAGGGTTAAACCAGGACTAAACAAGGGTTAAACCAGGACTAAACAAGGGCTAAACCAGGACTAAACCAGGACTAAACCAGGACTAAACCAGGTCTAAACCAGGGCTAAACCAGGACTAAACAAGGGTTAAACCAGGACTAAACAAGGGTTAAACCAGGACTAAACAAGGGTTAAACCTGGACTAAACCAGGACTAAACAAGGGTTAAACCTGGACTAAACAAGGGCTAAACCAGGACTAAACCAGGACTAAACCAGGACTAAACCAGGTCTAAACCAGGGCTAAACCAGGACTAAACAAGGGTTTAAACCAGGACTAAACAAGGGTTAAACCAGGACTAAACAAGGACTAAACCAGGACTAAACCAGGACTAAAGCAGGACTAAACAGGACTAAACCAGGTCTAAACCAGGACTAAACCAGGACTAAACCAGGACTAAACAAGGATTAAACCAGGTCTAAACCAGGTCTAAACCAGGACTAAACCGGGACTAAACCAGGACTAAACCAGGACTAAACCTGGACTAAACCAGGTCTAAACCAGGACTAAACCAGGACTAAACCAGGACTAAACCTGAACTAAACCAGGTCTAAACCAGGACTAAACCAGGACTAAACCAGGACTAAACCTGGACTAAACAAGGGCTAAACCATGACTAAACAAGGGCTAAACCAGGACTAAACCAGGACTAAACAAGGGCTAAACCAGGACTAAACAAGGGTTAAACCAGGACTAAACAAGGGTTAAACCAGGACTAAACCTGGGTTAAACCAGGACTAAACAAGGGTAGTAAACCAGGACTAAACAAGGGCTAAACCAGGACTTAACAAGGGTTAAACCTGGACTAAACAAGGGTTAAACCAGGACTAAACAAGGGTTAAACCAGGACTAAACAAGGGCTAAACCTGGACTAAACAAGGGTTAAACCTGGACTAAACAAGGGTTAAACCAGGACTAAACAAGGGCTAAACCTGGACTAAACAAGGGTTAAACCTGGACTAAACAAGGGTTAAACCAGGACTAAACAAGGGCTAAACCAGGACTAAACAAGGGTTTAAACCTGGACTAAACAAGGGTTAAACCAGGACTAAACAAGGGTTAAACCAGGACTAAACAAGGGCTAAACCTGGACTAAACAAGGGTTAAACCTGGACTAAACAAGGGTTAAACCAGGACTAAACAAGGGCTAAACCTGGACTAAACAAGGGTTAAACCTGGACTAAACAAGGGTTAAACCAGGACTAAACAAGGCTTAAACAGGACTAAACAAGGGTTAAACCAGGACTAAACAAGGGTTAAACCAGGACTAAACAAGGGCTAAACCTGGACTAAACAAGGGTTAAACCTGGACTAAACAAGGGTTAAACCAGGACTAAACAAGGGCTAAACCAGGACTAAACAAGGGCTAAACCAGGACTTAACAAGGGTTAAACCAGGACTAAACAAGGGTTAAACCAGGACTAAACAAGGGCTAAACCAGGACTAAACAAGGGCTAAACCAGGACTAAACAAGGGTTAAACCTGGACTAAACAAGGGTTAAACCAGGACTAAACAAGGGCTAAACCAGGACTAAACAAGGGTTAAACCAGGACTAAACAAGGGCTAAACCAGGACTAAACAAGGGCTAAACCAGGACTAAACAAGGACTAAACCAGGACTAAACAAGGGCTAAACCTGGACTAAACAAGGGTTAAACCAGGACTAAACAAGGGTTAAACCTGGACTAAACAAGGGTTAAACCTGGACTAAACAAGGGCTAAACCAGGGCTAAACAAGGGTTAAACCAGGACTAAACAAGGGTTAAACCTGGACTAAACAAGGGCTAAACCAGGACTAAACAAGGGTTAAACCAGGACTAAACAAGGGTTAAACCTGGACTAAACAAGGGTTAAACCAGGACTAAACAAGGGTTAAACCAGGACTAAACAAGGGTTAAACCAGGACTAAACAAGGGTTAAACCTGGACTAAACAAGGGTTAAACCTGGACTAAACAAGGGTTAAACCAGGACTAAACAAGGGTTAAACCAGGACTAAACAAGGGTTAAACCAGGACTAAACAAGGGTTAAACCTGGACTAAACAAGGGCTAAACCAGGACTAAACAAGGGTTAAACCTGGACTAAACAAGGGCTAAACCAGGACTAAACAAGGGCTAAACCAGGACTAAACAAGGGCTAAACCAGGACTAAACAAGGACTAAACAAGGGCTAAACCAGGACTAAACAAGGGCTAAACCAGGACTAAACAAGGGTTAAACCTGGACTAAACAAGGGCTAAACCAGGACTAAACAAGGGCTAAACCAGGACTAAACAAGGGTTAAACCTGGACTAAACAAGGGTTAAACCAGGACTAAACAAGGGTTAAACCAGGACTAAACAAGGGTTAAACCAGGACTAAACAAGGGTTAAACCTGGACTAAACAAGGGTTAAACCAGGACTAAACAAGGGCTAAACCAGGACTAAACAAGGGCTAAACCAGGACTAAACAAGGGCTAAACAAGGGTTAAACCTGGACTAAACAAAGGCTAAACCTGGACTAAACAAGGGCTAAACCAGGGCTAAACAAGGGCTAAACCAGGACTAAACAAGGGTTAAACCTGGACTAAACAAGGGCTAAACCAGGACTAAACAAGGGCTAAACCAGGACTAAACAAGGGCTAAACCAGGACTAAACAAGGGTTAAACCTGGACTAAACAAGGGCTAAACCTGGACAAAACAAGGGCTAAACCAGGACTAAACAAGGGTTAAACCTGCTAAACCAGGAAAAGGGCCGGACTCTCTCCTTCAGGGCTGGCGTTCTGAGGAAGTCCAGCCCCCGTCGTCTCCTGAAACTGGAAAACAAACATCTGAAGCTCCGTGAGGGCCGTGTCTGGATCTGTGTCGCATTATCCAGCGGAACAGAAACACGGGAAGGTAAGAACTGCTTCAGCTTTAATGTTTATCCTGGGACGTGTTTACAGATGTTTCCTGTCGAACGCTGAGCTCCAACAGCAGCAGCACGGGAGACAAAACATTCACCTCTCAACACACTTGAACAGAGCTTTACCCAAATCTAAAAGCTTCTTGAAGAGAGCAGAGATGAAAACGAGAGGGCGAAGGAGCGTCTTCTTATACAGTGCCTCTCGAAAGTATTCATACACCTTGAACTTTTGCACATTTTGTCATGTTTACAGCCCTAAACATAAAGATTTTATTTAGATTTTTTTACTGAACGTTCACACACAAGTAACAGACAACTGTGAAGTGAAAGCAAAATGATACATGATTCTGTGATTTTTCAAAAAATAGAAAAGTGAAAAAATTGCCTTTACAAAAATTCAACAAAAAATCAACAAAAAAATGACAAAAAATCAACAAAAAAATGACAAAAATTCAACAAAAAAATGACAAAAATGCAACAAAAAAATGACAAAAATTCAACAAAAAAATGACAAAAATTCAACAAAAAAATGACAAAAATTCAACAAAAAAATGACAAAAATTCAACAAAATGTGACAAAAAAATGACAAAAATTCAACAAAAAAATGACAAAAACGCAACAAAAATGTGACAAAAATTCAAAAAAATGTGACCAAAAAATGACAAAAAATCAACAAAAAAATGTGACAAAAATTCAACAAAAAAATGACAAAAAATCAACAAAAAGTGACAAAAATTCAACAAAAAAGTGACAAAAATTCAACAAAAAAATGACAAAAATTCTACAAAAAAATGACAAAAATTCAACAAAAAAATGACAAAAACGCAACAAAAATGTGACAAAAATTCAACAAAATGTGACCAAAAAATGACAAAAAATCAACAAAAAAATATGACAAAAATTCAACAAAAAAATGACAAAAACGCAACAAAAATGTGACAAAAATTCAAAAAAATGTGACCAAAAAATGACAAAAATTCAACAAAAAAATGACAAAAATTCAACAAAAAAATGACAAAAATTCAACAAAAAAATGACAAAAATTCAACAAAAAAATGACAAAAATTCAACAAAATGTGACAAAAAAATGACAAAAATTCAACAAAAAAATATGACAAAAATTCAACAAAAAAATGACAAAAATTCAACAAAAAAGTGACAAAAATTCAACAAAAAAATGACAAAAATTCTACAAAAAAATGACAAAAATTCAACAAAAAAATGACAAAAATTCAACAAAAAAATGACAAAAATTCAACAAAATGTGACAAAAAAATGACAAAAATTCAACAAAAAAATGACAAAAACGCAACAAAAATGTGACAAAAATTCAAAAAAATGTGACCAAAAAATGACAAAAAATCAACAAAAAAATATGACAAAAATTCAACAAAAAAATGACAAAAAATCTACAAAAAAATGACAAAAATTAAACAAAAAAATGACAAAAATTCTACAAAAAAATGACAAAAAATCAACAAAAAAATGACAAAAATTCAACAAAAAAATGACAAAAATGCAATAAAAAAATGACAAAAATTCAACAAAAAAATGACAAAAATGCAACAAAAAAATGACAAAAATTCAACAAAAAAATGACAAAAATTCAACAAAATGTGACAAAAAAATGACAAAAATTCAACAAAAAAATGACAAAAACGCAACAAAAATGTGACAAAAATTCAAAAAAATGTGACCAAAAAATGACAAAAAATCAACAAAAAAATATGACAAAAATTCAACAAAAAAATGACAAAAAATCAACAAAAAGTGACAAAAATTCAACAAAAAAGTGACAAAAATTCAACAAAAAAATGACAAAAATTCTACAAAAAAATGACAAAAATTAAACAAAAATGCAACAAAAAAATGACAAAAATTCAACAAAAAAATGACAAAAATTCAACAAAAAAATGACAAAAATTCAACAAAAAAATGACAAAAATTCAACAAAAAAATGACAAAAATTCAACAAAAAAATGACAAAAATTCAACAAAAAAATGACAAAAATTCAACAAAATGTGACAAAAAAATGACAAAAATTCAACAACAAAATGACAAAAACGCAACAAAAATGTGACAAAAATTCAAAAAAATGTGACCAAAAAATGACAAAAAATCAACAAAAAAATGTGACAAAAATTCAACAAAAAAATGACAAAAAATCAACAAAAAGTGACAAAAATTCAACAAAAAAGTGACAAAAATTCAACAAAAAAATGACAAAAATTCTACAAAAAAATGACAAAAACGCAACAAAAATGTGACAAAAATTCAACAAAATGTGACCAAAAAATGACAAAAAATCAACAAAAAAATATGACAAAAATTCAACAAAAAAATGACAAAAACGCAACAAAAATGTGACAAAAATTCAACAAAATGTGACCAAAAAATGACAAAAATTCAACAAAAAAATGACAAAAATTCAACAAAAAAATGACAAAAATTCAACAAAAAAATGACAAAAATTCAACAAAACAATGACAAAAATTCAACAAAATGTGACAAAAAAATGACAAAAATTCAACAAAAAAATATGACAAAAATTCAACAAAAAAATGACAAAAATTCAACAAAAAAGTGACAAAAATTCAACAAAAAAATGACAAAAATTCTACAAAAAAATGACAAAAATTCAACAAAAAAATGACAAAAATTCAACAAAAAAATGACAAAAATTCAACAAAATGTGACAAAAAAATGACAAAAATTCAACAAAAAAATGACAAAAACGCAACAAAAATGTGACAAAAATTCAAAAAAATGTGACCAAAAAATGACAAAAAATCAACAAAAAAATATGACAAAAATTCAACAAAAAAATGACAAAAATTCTACAAAAAAATGACAAAAATTAAACAAAAAAATGACAAAAATTCTACAAAAAAATGACAAAAATTAAACAAAAAAATGACAAAAATTCTACAAAAAAATGACAAAAAATCAACAAAAAAATGACAAAAATTCAACCACAAAATGACAAAAATGCAATAAAAAAATGACAAAAATTCAACAAAAAAATGACAAAAATGCAACAAAAAAATGACAAAAATTCAACAAAAAAATGACAAAAATTCAACAAAATGTGACAAAAAAATGACAAAAATTCAACAAAAAAATGACAAAAACGCAACAAAAATGTGACAAAAATTCAAAAAAATGTGACCAAAAAATGACAAAAAATCAACAAAAAAATATGACAAAAATTCAACAAAAAAATGACAAAAAATCAACAAAAAGTGACAAAAATTCAACAAAAAAGTGACAAAAATTCAACAAAAAAATGACAAAAATTCTACAAAAAAATGACAAAAATTAAACAAAAATGCAACAAAAAAATGACAAAAATTAAACAAAAAAATGACAAAAATTCAACAAAAAAATGACAAAAATTCAACAAAAAAATGACAAAAATTCAACAAAAAAATGACAAAAATTCAACAAAAAAATGACAAAAATTCAACAAAAAAATGACAAAAATTCAACAAAATGTGACAAAAAAATGACAAAAATTCAACAACAAAATGACAAAAACGCAACAAAAATGTGACAAAAATTCAAAAAAATGTGACCAAAAAATGACAAAAAATCAACAAAAAAATGTGACAAAAATTCAACAAAAAAATGACAAAAAATCAACAAAAAGTGACAAAAATTCAACAAAAAAGTGACAAAAATTCAACAAAAAAATGACAAAAATTCTACAAAAAAATGACAAAAATTCAACAAAAAAATGACAAAAACGCAACAAAAATGTGACAAAAATTCAACAAAATGTGACCAAAAAATGACAAAAAATCAACAAAAAAATATGACAAAAATTCAACTAAAAAATGACAAAAACGCAACAAAAATGTGACAAAAATTCAACAAAATGTGACCAAAAAATGACAAAAATTCAACAAAAAAATGACAAAAATTCAACAAAAAAATGACAAAAATTCAACAAAAAAATGACAAAAATTCAACAAAAAAATGACAAAAATTCAACAAAATGTGACAAAAAAATGACAAAAATTCAACAAAAAAATATGACAAAAATTCAACAAAAAAATATGACAAAAATTCAACAAAAAAATGACAAAAATTCAACAAAAAAGTGACAAAAATTCAACAAAAAAATGACAAAAATTCTACAAAAAAATGACAAAAATTCAACAAAAAAATGACAAAAATTCAACAAAAAAATGACAAAAATTCAACAAAATGTGACAAAAAAATGACAAAAATTCAACAAAAAAATGACAAAAACGCAACAAAAATGTGACAAAAATTCAAAAAAATGTGACCAAAAAATGACAAAAAATCAACAAAAAAATATGACAAAAATTCAACAAAAAAATGACAAAAATTCTACAAAAAAATGACAAAAATTAAACAAAAAAATGACAAAAATTCTACAAAAAAATGACAAAAAATCAACAAAAAAATGACAAAAATTCAACCAAAAAATGACAAAAATGCAATAAAAAAATGACAAAAATTCAACAAAAAAATGACAAAAATGCAACAAAAAAATGACAAAAATTCAACAAAAAAATGACAAAAATTCAACAAAATGTGACAAAAAAAATGACAAAAATTCAACAAAAAAATGACAAAAACGCAACAAAAATGTGACAAAAATTCAAAAAAATGTGACCAAAAAATGACAAAAATTCAACAAAAAAATGACAAAAAATCAACAAAAAGTGACAAAAATTCAACAAAAAAGTGACAAAAATTCAACAAAAAAATGACAAAAATTCTACAAAAAAATGACAAAAATTAAACAAAAATGCAACAAAAAAATGACAAAAATTAAACAAAAAAATGACAAAAATTAAACAAAAAAATGACAAAAATTCAACAAAAAAATGACAAAAATTCAACAAAAAAATGACAAAAATTCAACAAAAAAATGACAAAAATTCAACAAAAAAATGACAAAAATTCAACAAAATGTGACAAAAAAATGACAAAAATTCAACAACAAAATGACAAAAACGCAACAAAAATGTGACAAAAATTCAAAAAAATGTGACCAAAAAATGACAAAAAATCAACAAAAAAATATGACAAAAATTCAACAAAAAAATGACAAAAAATCAACAAAAAGTGACAAAAATTCAACAAAAAAATGACAAAAATTCAACAAAAAAATGACAAAAATTCAACAAAAAAATGACAAAAATTCAACAAAAAAATGACAAAAATTCAACAAAAAATGACAAAAATTCAACAAAATGTGACAAAAAAATGACAAAAAAATGACAAAAATTCAACAAAAATGTGACAAAAATTCAACAAAAAAATGACAAAAATTCAACAAAAATGTGACAAAAAAAATGACAAATTCAACAAAAAATGTGACAAAAAAGTGACAAAAATTCAACAAAAATGTGACAAAAATTCAACAAAAATTCAACAAAAAAATGACAAAAATGTGACAAAAATGTGACAAAATGTGACAAAAACTCAACAAAAACTCAACAAAAACTCAACAAAAACTCAACAAAAATTCAACAAAAATGTGACAAAAATTCAACAAAAATTCAACAAAAATTCAACAAAAATTCAACAAAAATTCAACAAAAATTCAACAAAAACAACAAAAATGTGACAAAAATTCAGAATGAGGTCTTCGCTTTCCATCACAGTGGCCTCTAACAATGGTGGTCTCTACAATGGTGGCCTCTACAATGGTGGTCTCTACAATGGTGGCCTCAACAACGCTCCAGGATCATTTGTGTAGTTGGTCTTCCTGTCAGAGGCTCCATCAGCAGAGAAAACCTTCCAAACAGGTGATCCTGGAGCATCAGAGGCCGCTGTGCTGACCCCTCGTCCAGCCGCTGGGTCACTAAGGTCAGACACACACAAATAAACGTTTATTCCACATGAGAAGTCGCCTAATGCTCCTTTAAGTTCCTCCTCTCACATGAGTGACCTGTGATCCTGTAAAGAGCGTGTGCTGTTGTTGCAGATGGACGTGCGGCTGCTCTGGACTGTGACTCTGCTGCTCGGACTCTCCACGGCTCGGAAAGGTCAGTCCCTCTGTTCCTCTGTTTGTTCCTCTGTTTGTTCCTCTGTTTGTTCCTCTGTTCCTCTGTCTGTTCCTCTGTTTGTTCCTCTGTTTGTTCCTCTGTTTGTTCCTCTGTTCCTCTGTTTGTTCCTCTGTTCCTCTGTGTTCCTCTGTTCCTCTGTGTTCCTCTGTGTTCCTCTGTGTTCCTCTGTGTTCCTCTGTTCCTCTGTGTTCCTCTGTGTTCCTCAGATCCTCGTTCAGGTCCGTGAGGTCCAGGCTGTTCCCAGTGTTTATCTCGGCGTCTGTTCAAACTAAACACATGAAGCTGAAGTGGAGATTCCACAGTTTGGTGTAAACTGTTGATCAGAGTCAGATCATTGTTTGTGCAGCAGAAGTTTCTTCCATGACGTGTCTTCACCGCTCGCCTTCACAAAGGGCTTTACCCAAATCTAACAGTTCTCCAGCTTTACCCAAATCTAACAGGTCCTGCAGGTCTTTTCCCTTGTTCTCGTAACTTTGGAAGGTTTTTTCTACATTGCACTTTTTCCACTTTTTCATCGCTTGTTTCTTGTTTTTGTCGCTCTTTTGTTGTGTTTTTACTCACACTTTAATCGTGTGCGACGTCTCCAGTTCAGCTTTACCCAAATCCCGTAGGCCAGTGTAACGCCTCATTTGAAAGCTAAGATCTACAAAACTGAACTGATCTTTTTCCTCACGTCAGATTTTTTTTCAGCACTTTTTTTGTTGGGCAGTCGTCTCATTTTTGTCACTTTTTCGTTAAATTATTCGCATTTTTTTTGTCAAATTCTTATCACTTTTTCGTCCATTTTTTCTCAATTATTCGTCAAATTTTTGTCAAATTCTTATCACTTTTTTGTAAATTTTTGTCACTTTTTCGTTAAATTATTCACATTTTTTCGTCAAATTCTTATCACTTTTTAGTGGATTTTTCGTCACTTTTTCGTCCATTTTTTCTCAATTTTGGTCAAATTTTTGTCATAGTTTTGTCCATTTTTTTGTAAATTTTTGTCACTTTTTCGTCCAATTCTTCATTTTTTTTGTCATTTTTTTGTACATTTTTCGTCACTTTTTCATCAAATTATTCCCATTTTTTCGTAAATGTTTTCTCACTGTTTTGTCACATTTCCATCCTTGTTTTCGTCTCAGTTTTGTCGCTATTTTCACACCTTTTTTCCAGAAGCTTTTGGATTGGGGTAAAGCTGGTGTTAACAGCAGGTGCAGAAGTTTATCTGAAGAATAAAACAGGCTCAGGTGTTTGTGACGTGATTCTCTGTGAAGCACTTTGTGATTTTATCTGTGAGAGGTGCTGTATAAATAAAGTTTCTTCTTCTTCTTCTTCTTCCTGTGTCGTCCTGCAGGGGGCAGTGTTTGCATCCAGGCCGGCGCTCGCTCGTGCGGGGAGTGCGTCCAGGTGTCGGAGTCCTGCGGCTGGTGTTCAGACGAGGTACAGGCGCCTCCTGGAGGTTTAACCTCTTAACCCCCGCCTTTTCTCCTGTTCGGCTTTACCCAAATCTAAAAGCTTCTGGAGAAAAATAGCAACAAGAAATGGACGAAAACGACGGTGAACAGAAAAGTGACAACGGACAAAGATCTGTTTAGCGACAGAACAGAGACGAAAACTATGATGAGGATGTGACAAAAAAGTGAGAAAACTTAGACAAAAAACTGTCAAAAAATGGACAAAAATGTGACAGAAAATGGACCAAAAAAAGGACAAAAAATGGACAAAAAAGGGACAAAAAAATGACAGAAAGTGACAAAAAATGGATGAAAAATTGATTAAAACAATGATGAAAAAGTGGCAAAAAATTGACACAAAAAGGAAAAAAATTGGACAAAAAATTACGTAAAAATGACAAAAATGTGACAAAAAATGGACAAAAAAAAGGACAAAAAAGGGACAAAAAATGGATGAAAAATTGATTAAAAAATGATGAAAAAGTGGCAAAAAAATTGACACAAAAAGTTGACAAAAAAATTACAAAAAAATTATGAAAAATGATGAAAAAGTGGCAAAAAATTGACAAAAAATATTACGAAAAAAATACGTAAAAAAGACAAAAAAGTGACAAAAATTGACAAAAAAAGGACCAAAAAATGATGAAAAAATGATGAAAAAATGATGAAAAAGGACAAAAAAAGTTTACAAAATTCGACCAAAAAAAATACCGAAACAATGACAAAAATTGACAAAAAAAAATGATGAAAAAAAGACAATGTGACAAAAATGTGACAAAAAATTAACAAAGAATAGATGAAAAAATGATGAAAAAGTGGCAAAAAAAAGACAAATTTTTTGTCATTTTTTGGTCACGTTTTTGTCATTCTTTCATCCATTTCTTGTGACATTTTCGTCACTTTTTCATTTTTTTTTGTATTGACCTTTATTTATTATTATTTAAATACTTTTTCATCAATGTTTTCTCACTTTTTTGTCACATTTCCATCATTGTTTTCGTCTCAGTTTTGTTGCTATTTTTTCCCAGAAGCTTTTGGATTGGGGTAAAGCCAAACTGGAGAAAATGTGCTCGGTTCAGGCGGGAGTTAAGGGGTTAATGCAGGCTAGCTGATACCATAGACATGCACTAGCCTAGCATTAGCCTAGCGCCACAAAACTCTTCAAATATAAGAACTGCATGAATTACAAAAAAAAATATCTCCATAAATCAGCAACGCTCTGGATAACGAGGAAACGAGGCCCTGAGAGGTGATGTTCATGTGTCATTTCAAAACGTGTCTCAGACTGAAGTGCTTCGTCCTGTTTCTCTGCAGGCGTTCCTGAGCGTGGGCGAGGCCAAGTCTGCTCGCTGTGATGACCTTCAGTCTCTGTCTGAGCGCCGCTGTCCTCCTGAGAAGATCGAGAACCCTCGAGGAAGCATCACCATCGACAAGGACCAACCAGTGACCAACCGTAAGAAGGACTCCCCCGAGAAGCTGAAGCCGGAGCAGATCACCCAGATCCAGCCGCAGAAGCTCAGCCTCACCCTCCGCTCTGGTACAGATCATCTACAGAAGAACATCTGTGGAGGGTCAGTGGTTAAATCTCTGCTCACGTGCTGTTTCCAGGTGAACCTCAGACCTTCTCTCTGAAGTTCAAGCGTGCGGAGGATTATCCCATCGACCTGTACTACCTCATGGACCTGTCCTTCTCCATGAAGGACGATCTGGAGAACGTCAAGAACCTGGGCACCGACCTCATGAGGGAGATGCAGGGGATCACCTCTGACTTCAGGATCGGTAAGGACCCGGATGTTCATGTCTCTGTCACCGAGCAGAACCTGGAGTTTTCCTTAACCCCTTAACTCCCACCCGAACCGAGCCAGTTTCTCCAGCTTTACCCCAATCCAAAAGCTTCTGGAAAAAAGCTGTGAAAATAGCAACCAAACTGAGACGAAAACAATGATGGAAATGTGACAAAAAAGTGACAAAAAAATGACAAAAAAGTGACGAAAAATTGATGAAAAAATTACAAAAAATTACTAAAAAATTACTAAAAAATTACAAAAATTGACAAAAATGTGATAAAATTGACAAAAAAATGACAAAAAAATCCCCCAAAAATTACAAAAAATTACAAAAACATTTACAAAAAATTACAAAAAATTACAAAAAAATTACAAAATTTGATTTTTTTTTTACTAAAAAATTACAAAAACATTTACAAAAATTGATGAAAAAGATAACAAAAATAACAAAAAAATTACCAAAATTACAAAAAAATTACAAAAAACTTACTAAAAAATTACTAAAAAATTACTAAAAAATTACAAAAATTGACAAAAATGTGATAAAATTGACAAAAAATGACAAAAAAATGACAAAAAAATCCCCCCCAAATTACAAAAACATTTACAAAAAATTAAAAAAAATTAAAAAATTTGATTTTTTTTTACTAAAAAATTACAAAAACATTTACAAAAAATGACAAAAAAGTGATAAAATTGACAAAAAAATGACAAAAAAATCCCCCAAAAATTACAAAAAATTACAAAAACATTTACAAAAAATTACAAAAAATTACAAAAAAATTACAAAATTTGATTTTTTTTTTACTAAAAAATTACAAAAACATTTACAAAAATTGATGAAAAAGATAAAAAAAATAACAAAAAAATTACCAAAATTACAAAAAAATTACAAAAAACTTACTAAAAAATTACTAAAAAATTACTAAAAAATTACAAAAATTGACAAAAATGTGATAAAATTGACAAAAAATGACAAAAAAATGACAAAAAAATCCCCCCAAAATTACAAAAACATTTACAAAAAATTTAAAAAAATTAAAAAATTTGATTTTTTTTTACTAAAAAATTACAAAAACATTTACAAAAAATGACAAAAAAGTGACTAAAAATAATGAAAAAAATACAACCCCACCTCAAAAAAATTACAGAAATGTGATAAAATTTACAAAAAAAACTACAAAAAAAAAGACAAAAAAATTACAAAAATGTGATTTTTTTTTTACAAAAATTGACAAAAATTGACAAAAATTGACAAAAATTGACAAATAAATTACAAAAAATTGCTTAAAATGACAAAAACGTAATGAAAAAATTACAAAAAACAAAAAAGTGACAAAAATGAGTTTAATAACCGACAAAAAATGATCCTCTCGGTTCAGGCGGGGGTTAAGAGGTTAAAGCCTCATGAACGTCACTAACGTCACAGATCACCAGTGTCGCTGTGAAGGTCCTTCCACTAAACGCCTCCCGTCCCGCAGGTTTCGGGTCGATAGTGAAGACTCCGCCCCCTTGTCCCGGGACCCAGAGCTGCCCCTTCAGCTTCACCAACGTCCTGAGTCTGACCGACCGAGGAGACGAGTTCAACCGGCGAGTCAGTGAGCAGCAGATCCAACCCGAGCTGCAGTCAGCGCCGGGAGGCGTCCAGGGCGTCCTGCAGGCGGCGCTGTGTCAGGTGAGGCTAAAGGGAGACGTCCTGCAGGAGGAGCTGTGTCAGGTGAGGCTAAAGGGAGACGTCCTGTAGGAGGAGCTGTGTCAGGTGAGACTAAAGGGAGACGTCCTGCAGGGGGCGCTGTGTCAGGTGAGGCTAAAGGGAGACGTCCTGTAGGAGGAGCTGTGTCAGGTGAGGCTAAAGGGAGACGTCCTGCAGGAGGAGCTGTGTCAGGTGAGACTAAAGGGAGACGTCCTGCAGGGGGCGCTGTGTCAGGTGTTAAAGGGAGGCGTCCTGCAGGGGGCGCTGTGTCAGGTGAGGCTAAAGGGAGACGTCCTGTAGGAGGAGCTGTGTCAGGTGTTAAAGGGAGACGTCCTGTAGGAGGCGCTGTGTCAGGTGAGGCTAAAGGGAGACGTCCTGCAGGGGGCGCTGTGTCAGGTGAGGCTAAAGGGAGACGTCCTGTAGGAGGCGCTGTGTCAGGTGAGACTAAAGGGAGACGTCCTGTAGGAGGAGCTGTGTCAGGTGAGGCTAAAGGGAGACGTCCTGTAGGAGGAGCTGTGTCAGGTGAGACTAAAGGGAGACGTCCTGTAGGAGGAGCTGTGTCAGGTGAGGCTAAAGGGAGACGTCCTGTAGGAGGAGCTGTGTCAGGTGAGACTAAAGGGAGACGTCCTGTAGGAGGAGCTGTGTCAGGTGAGACTAAAGGGAGACGTCCTGCAGGCGGCGCTGTGTCAGGTGAGACTAAAGGGAGACGTCCTGTAGGAGGAGCTGTGTCAGGTGAGACTAAAGGGAGACGTCCTGTAGGAGGAGCTGTGTCAGGTGAGGCTAAAGGGAGACGTCCTGTAGGAGGCGCTGTGTCAGGTGAGGCTAAAGGGAGACGTCCTGTAGGAGGAGCTGTGTCAGGTGAGGCTAAAGGGAGACGTCCTGCAGGGGGCGCTGTGTCAGGTGAGACTAAAGGGAGACGTCCTGTAGGAGGAGCTGTGTCAGGTGAGACTAAAGGGAGGCGTCCTGCAGGAGGCGCTGTGTCAGGTGAGACTAAAGGGAGACGTCCTGTAGGAGGAGCTGTGTCAGGTGAGACTAAAGGGAGACGTCCTGCAGGAGGAGCTGTGTCAGGTGAGACTAAAGGGAGACGTCCTGCAGGAGGAGCTGTGTCAGGTGAGACTAAAGGGAGGCGTCCTGCAGGAGGCGCTGTGTCAGGTGAGACTAAAGGGAGACGTCCTGTAGGAGGAGCTGTGTCAGGTGAGGCTAAAGGGAGACGTCCTGTAGGAGGCGCTGTGTCAGGTGAGACTAAAGGGAGACGTCCTGTAGGAGGAGCTGTGTCAGGTGAGACTAAAGGGAGACGTCCTGCAGGAGGAGCTGTGTCAGGTGAGACTAAAGGGAGACGTCCTGCAGGAGGAGCTGTGTCAGGTGAGACTAAAGGGAGACGTCCTGCAGGAGGCGCTGTGTCAGGTGAGGCTAAAGGGAGACGTCCTGTAGGAGGCGCTGTGTCAGGTGAGACTAAAGGGAGGCGTCCTGCAGGAGGCGCTGTGTCAGGTGAGACTAAAGGGAGACGTCCTGTAGGAGGAGCTGTGTCAGGTGAGGCTAAAGGGAGACGTCCTGTAGGAGGCGCTGTGTCAGGTGAGACTAAAGGGAGACGTCCTGTAGGAGGAGCTGTGTCAGGTGTTAAAGGGAGACGTCCTGTAGGAGGAGCTGTGTCAGGTGAGGCTAAAGGGAGACGTCCTGCAGGAGGAGCTGTGTCAGGTGAGGTTAAAGGGAGACGTCCTGCAGGAGGAGCTGTGTCAGGTGAGACTAAAGGGAGACGTCCTGCAGGCGGCGCTGTGTCAGGTGAGACTAAAGGGAGACGTCCTGTAGGAGGAGCTGTGTCAGGTGAGACTAAAGGGAGGCGTCCTGCAGGAGGAGCTGTGTCAGGTGAGACTAAAGGGAGACGTCCTGTAGGAGGAGCTGTGTCAGGTGAGACTAAAGGGAGACGTCCTGTAGGAGGAGCTGTGTCAGGTGAGGCTAAAGGGAGACGTCCTGCAGGGGGCGCTGTGTCAGGTGAGGCTAAAGGGAGACGTCCTGCAGGGGGCGCTGTGTCAGGTGAGACTAAAGGGAGACGTCCTGTAGGAGGCGCTGTGTCAGGTGAGACTAAAGGGAGACGTCCTGCAGGAGGAGCTGTGTCAGGTGAGACTAAAGGGAGACGTCCTGTAGGAGGCGCTGTGTCAGGTGAGACTAAAGGGAGACGTCCTGTAGGAGGCGCTGTGTCAGGTGTTAAAGGGAGACGTCCTGTAGGAGGCGCTGTGTCAGGTGTTAAAGGGAGACGTCCTGTAGGAGGCGCTGTGTCAGGTGAGACTAAAGGGAGACGTCCTGCAGGGGGCGCTGTGTCAGGTGAGACTAAAGGGAGACGTCCTGTAGGAGGCGCTGTGTCAGGTGAGACTAAAGGGAGACGTCCTGTAGGAGGCGCTGTGTCAGGTGAGACTAAAGGGAGACGTCCTGTAGGAGGCGCTGTGTCAGGTGAGACTAAAGGGAGACGTCCTGCAGGAGGAGCTGTGTCAGGTGAGACTAAAGGGAGACGTCCTGTAGGAGGCGCTGTGTCAGGTGAGACTAAAGGGAGACGTCCTGTAGGAGGCGCTGTGTCAGGTGTTAAAGGGAGACGTCCTGTAGGAGGCGCTGTGTCAGGTGTTAAAGGGAGACGTCCTGTAGGAGGAGCTGTGTCAGGTGAGGCTAAAGGGAGACGTCCTGTAGGAGGAGCTGTGTCAGGTGTTAAAGGGAGACGTCCTGTAGGAGGAGCTGTGTCAGGTGAGGCTAAAGGGAGACGTCCTGCAGGAGGAGCTGTGTCAGGTGAGGCTAAAGGGAGACGTCCTGTAGGAGGAGCTGTGTCAGGTGAGACTAAAGGGAGACGTCCTGTAGGAGGAGCTGTGTCAGGTGTTAAAGGGAGACGTCCTGCAGGAGGCGCTGTGTCAGGTGAGGCTAAAGGGAGACGTCCTGTAGGGGGAGCTGTGTCAGGTGAGGCTAAAGGGAGACGTCCTGCAGGGGGCGCTGTGTCAGGTGAGACTAAAGGGAGACGTCCTGCAGGAGGAGCTGTGTCAGGTGAGACTAAAGGGAGACGTCCTGCAGGAGGAGCTGTGTCAGGTGAGACTAAAGGGAGACGTCCTGCAGGCGGCGCTGTGTCAGGTGAGGCTAAAGGGAGACGTCCTGTAGGAGGAGCTGTGTCAGGTGAGGCTAAAGGGAGGCGTCCTGCAGGCGGCGCTGTGTCAGGTGAGGCTAAAGGGAGACGTCCTGCAGGCGGCGCTGTGTCAGGTGAGACTAAAGGGAGACGTCCTGTAGGAGGCGCTGTGTCAGGTGAGGCTAAAGGGAGACGTCCTGTAGGAGGAGCTGTGTCAGGTGAGGCTAAAGGGAGGCGTCCTGCAGGGGGCGCTGTGTCAGGTGAGGCTAAAGGGAGACGTCCTGCAGGGGGCGCTGTGTCAGGTGAGGCTAAAGGGAGACGTCCTGTAGGAGGAGCTGTGTCAGGTGAGACTAAAGGGAGACGTCCTGTAGGAGGCGCTGTGTCAGGTGAGGCTAAAGGGAGACGTCCTGTAGGAGGAGCTGTGTCAGGTGAGGCTAAAGGGAGACGTCCTGTAGGAGGCGCTGTGTCAGGTGAGGCTAAAGGGAGACGTCCTGTAGGAGGAGCTGTGTCAGGTGAGGCTAAAGGGAGACGTCCTGTAGGAGGAGCTGTGTCAGGTGAGGCTAAAGGGAGACGTCCTGTAGGAGGCGCTGTGTCAGGTGAGACTAAAGGGAGACGTCCTGTAGGAGGCGCTGTGTCAGGTGAGGCTAAAGGGAGACGTCCTGTAGGAGGAGCTGTGTCAGGTGAGGCTAAAGGGAGACGTCCTGCAGGAGGAGCTGTGTCAGGTGAGACTAAAGGGAGACGTCCTGTAGGAGGCGCTGTGTCACAAGAAATTACAAAAAAATTACAAAAAAATTACAAAAAAATTACAAAAAAATTACAAAAAAATTACAAAAAAATTACAAAAAAATTACAAAAATGTGTCAAAAAAATTACAAAACAATTATTAAAATGTGACCAAAAAAAAGTCAAAAATGTGACAAAAAATGAAAAAAAATGACAAAAAAGTGTCAAAAAAATGACAGAAAAAAGGACAAAAATGTGACAAAAAAGTCAAAAAATTACAAAAAAAATTACAAAAATGTGACAAAAAAATGACAAGAAAATGACAACAAAACCACAAACAAATGACAAAAAAATGTAAAAAAAAATTAAAAAAATGTGTCAAAAAAATGTGTCAAAAAAATGTGTCAAAAAAATGTGTCAAAAAAAGGTGTCAAAAAAAGGTGTCAAAAAAATTACAAAAAAATTACAAAAAAATCACAAAAAATGACAAAAAAATGACCAAAAAATTACAAAAATGTGACAAAAAAATGACAGGAGGCGCTGTGTCAGGTGAGGCTGAAGGGAGGCGTCCAGAGCGTCGTGCAGGGGGCGCTGTGAGGCTAAAGGGAGGCGTCCTGCAGGGGGCGCTGTGTATCTGGACGACTGAGAGCCCAAACCCGTGTCTCCTCCAGGAGCAGATCGGCTGGAGGGAGGTCACCCGCCTGCTGGTCGTGTCCTCAGACGCTGAGGTCGTCGCTCACGGAGGCGCGAGGCGGACGCTGGAGGCGCAGTGCCAAATGATCAACCACACGTACAACGACGACGGACAGGTCAGAGGAAAACATGTATAACAGGAGACCGGGACTCCCACTCATAAGAATGTTCTCCTGCGTCTCCTGTGTCTCCTCTGTCTCCTGTGTCTCATGTGTCTCCTGTGTCTCCTGTGTCTCCTGCGTCTCCTGTGTCTCCTGTGTCTCCTCTGTCTCATGTCTCTCCTGTGTCTCCTGCGTCTCATGCGTCTCCTCTGTCTCATGTCTCCCCTGTGTCTCCTGTGTCTCATGTGTCTCCTCTGTCTCCTGCGTCTCCTCTGTCTCATGTCTCTCCTGTGTCTCCTGCGTCTCCTCTGTCTCATGTCTCCCCTGTGTCTCCTGTGTCTCATGTGTCTCCTCTGTCTCCTGCGTCTCCTCTGTCTCATGTCTCCCCTGTGTCTCCTGTGTCTCCTCTGTCTCATGTCTCCCCTGTGTCTCCTGTGTCTCATGTGTCTCCTCTGTCTCCTGCGTCTCCTCTGTCTCATGTCTCCCCTGTGTCTCCTGTGTCTCCTGTGTCTCCTGTGTCTCCTATGTCTCCTCTGTCTCATGTCTCCCCTGCGTCTCCTCCGTCTCCTCTGTCTCATGTCTCCCCTGTGTCTCATGTCTCCCCTGTGTCTCCTGCGTCTCCTCTGTCTCATGTCTCCCCTGTGTCTCCTGCGTCTCATGTGTCTCATGTCTCCCCTTCGTCTCATGTCTCCCCTGTGTCTCCTGCGTCTCCTCTGTCTCATGTCTCCCCTGTGTCTCCTGTGTCTCATGTGTCTCATGTCTCCCCTTCGTCTCATGTCTCCCCTGTGTCTCCTGCGTCTCCCCTGTGTCTCATGTCTCCCCTGTGTCTCCTGTGTCTCATGTGTCTCATGTCTCCCCTTCGTCTCATGTCTCCCCTGTGTCTCCTGCGTCTCCTCTGTCTCATGTCTCCCCTGTGTCTCATGTCTCCCCTGTGTCTCATGTCTCCCCTGTGTCTCCTGCGTCTCCTCTGTCTCATGTCTCCCCTGTGTCTCCTGCGTCTCCTCTGTCTCATGTCTCCCCTGTGTCTCCTGTGTCTCCTGTGTCTCATGTCTCCCCTGTGTCTCCTGTGTCTCCTCTGTCTCATGTCTCCCCTGTGTCTCATGTCTCCCCTGTGTCTCCTGTGTCTCCTCTGTCTCATGTCTCCCCTGTGTCTCATGTCTCCCCTGTGTCTCCTGCGTCTCCTCTGTCTCATGTCTCCCCTGTGTCTCCTGTGTCTCCTGTGTCTCCTGTGTCTCCTCTGTCTCCTGTGTCTCCTGTGTCTCCTGCGTCTCCTGTGTCTCCTGTGTCTCCTGTGTCTCCTCTGTCTCCTGTGTCTCCTGTGTCTCCTGTGTCTCCTGTGTCTCCTGTGTCTCATGTCTCCCCTGCGTCTCCTGCGTCTCCTGTATCTCCTGTGTCTCCTCTGTCTCCTGTGTCTCCTGTGTCTCCTCTGTCTCCTGTGTCTCCTCTGTCTCCTCTGTCTCCTGTGTCTCCTGTGTCTCCTCTGTCTCCTGTGTCTCATGTCTCCCCTTCGTCTCCTGTGTCTCCTCAGGCTCCTGCGAGCGTCTCTCAGCTCAGCTCCGCTCTGAGCCAACACAACATCCAGACCATCTTCGCCGTCACCGAGGAGGTCCTGCCCGGCTACCAGGTGCCTGCTGTGGACTCAGTCTGACTAAACTCCGTGTGCCTAAACTCCTTTTCTCTGAGTTTGGTTTCCTTTCCGTTCGTTTGTCCTTCAGGAGCTCGTGAGTCACATCCCGAAGTCGACCGTGGGAACTCTGTCGTCCAACTCCAGCAACATCCTGGAACTCATCGTCGACGCCTACCACGTGAGTCTGACTGAAACCCCGGGTCTGGAGCGTCTGAACTGACCTGAACCCCGTTCCTCTCGCCCAGTCGCTGTCCTCAGAGGTGATCCTGGAGAACAGCAGACTTCCTGAAGGCGTGTCCATCTCCTACCAGTCTGTGTGCAAGAACGGCGTCGAGGGAACCGGCGAGGGCGGCCGCAAGTGCTCCAACATCTCCATCGGCGACAAGGTGAGAGGAGCCCCGGGATCCTCTGCTCCTTCAAATCCTCTGCAACTTCTGCTCCTTCTGCTCCTTCAAATCCTCTGCTCCCTCTGCTTTATTTTTGTCTCTTTTTGCTGGATTTTTGTCTCTTTTTTTTCCTGTATTTTTATGTTTTTTTGCTGTATTTTTGTCTTTTTTTGCTGTATTTTTATGTTTTTTTTGCTGTATTTTTATCTTTTTTTGCTGTATTTTTTATCTTTTTTTGCTGTATTTTTATCTTTTTTTTGCTGGATTTTTATCTTTTTTTGCTGTATTTTTATCTTTTTTTGCTGTATTTTTATCTTTTTTTTTGCTGTATTTTTATCTTTTTTTGCTGTATTTTTATCTTTTTTTGCTGTATTTTTATCTTTTTTTTTGCTGTATTTTTATCTTTTTTTGCTGTATTTTTATCTTTTTTTGCTGTATTTTTATCTTTTTTTTGCTGTATTTTTATCTTTTTTTTGCTGTATTTTTATCTTTTTTTTTTCCTGGATTTTTTATCTTTTTTTTGCTGTATTTTTGTCTTTTTTTGCTGTATTTTTATCTTTTTTTTGCTGGATTTTTTATCTTTTTTTTGCTGTATTTTTGTCTTTTTTTTGCTGGATTTTTTATCTTTTTTTTGCTGTATTTTTGTCTTTTTTTGCTGGATTTTTATTTATTTTTTTCTGAATTTTCATCTTTTTTGCTGGATTTTTGTCACTTTTTTGTTGAGTTTTTGTCATTTTTGTCGCTTTTTTAGTCACTTTTTAGCTTTCTTTGTTGCGTTTACTTCCTCATTTTCTCCTGTTTTTCGCCTCTGTTTTGAAGAAGCTTTTAGATTTGGAGAATTTGGAGAAAACATGTTCAGGTGGGAGTTAAGAGGTTAAGAAAAAATGTGTGGAAAATGTTGACAAAATATGGTGAAATAAGGAAAACAAAACCCTTTAAACAGTAGTTGTTGAGATGCTGCAGCTCCGTTGTGAACCATCAGCTGCTCCTCCTCTGCTCCAGGTGTCCTTCCAGATCTCCATTACGGCGCAGAAGATCCCGGAGCCCGTCAGAGCCGAGGTGATAAAGATCAAACCTCTGGGCTTCAACGAGGAGGTGGAGGTGGTTCTGAACTTCATCCGCGAGTGCGAGTGCTCCGCCCACAGAGAACCGAACAGCGCCAAGTGCAGCGGCGGCCACGGGGCGCTCGAGTGCGGAGACTGCGGGTACGAGCAAAAAACTTATATAAATATCCAGAAACAAACGTCGCTGAAAAGGAGAACTGTGGTTTCAGGTGTAACGAGGGCCGGGTCGGGCGTCTCTGTGAGTGCAGCTTAGACGACGTCCGCACTGAGGACATGGACGCCCCCTGCAGGAGGGACGGAGGTACTGACGTCTGCAGCAACAACGGGGACTGTGTGTGCGGAACCTGCGAGTGCAAGAAGAGGGAGAACCCTGAAGAGAGGTACAGCGGCCAGTACTGCGAGTGCGACAACTTCAACTGTGACCGGAGCAACAACAAGCTCTGCGGAGGTGAGCGAGTACTGCTAATACTACTGCTACTGCTAATACTACTACTGCTACTGCGAGTGCGACAACTTCAACTGTGACCGGAGCAACAACAAGCTCTGCGGAGGTGAGCGAGTACTGCTAATACTGCTACTGCTACTGCTAATACTGCTACTGCTAATGCTACTGCTACTGCTACTGCTAACACTACTACTGCTACTGCGACAACTTCAACTGTGACCGGAGCAACAACAAGCTCTGCGGAGGTGAGCGAGTACTGCTAATACTACTACTACTACTGCTAATACTACTACTGCTACTGCTACTGCTAATACTGCTACTGCTACTGCTACTGCGAGTGCGACAACTTCAACTGTGACCGGAGCAACAACAAGCTCTGCGGAGGTGAGCGAGTACTGCTAATACTACTACTACTACTGCTAATACTACTACTGCTACTGCTAATACTGCTACTGCTACTGCTAATACTGCTAATACTACTACTACTGCTACTGCTACTGCGAGTGCGACAACTTCAACTGTGACCGGAGCAACAACAAGCTCTGCGGAGGTGAGCGAGTACTGCTAATACTGCTACTGCTACTGCTAATACTACTGCTACTACTGCTAATACTACTACTACTGCTACTGCTACTGCTACTGCTACTGCTACTGCTACTGCTACTGCTAATGCGAGTGCGACAACTTCAACTGTGACCGGAGCAACAACAAGCTCTGCGGAGGTGAGCTAGTACTGCTAATACTACTACTGGTACTGCTAATACTACTACTGCTACTGCTACTGCGAGTGCGACAACTTCAACTGTGACCGGAGCAACAACAAGCTCTGCGGAGGTGAGCGAGTACTGCTAATACTACTACTGGTACTGCTAATACTACTACTGCTACTGCTACTGCGAGTGCGACAACTTCAACTGTGACCGGAGCAACAACAAGCTCTGCGGAGGTGAGCGAGTACTGCTAATACTGCTACTGCTACTGCTAATACTACTACTGCTACTGCTAATACTACTACTGCTACTGCGAGTGCGACAACTTCAACTGTGACCGGAGCAACAACAAGCTCTGCGGAGGTGAGCGAGTACTGCTAATACTGCTACTGCTACTGCTAATACTACTACTGCTACTGCTAATACTACTGCTACTACTGCTAATACTGCTAATACTGCTAATACTGCTACTGCTACTGCTAATACTGCTACTGCTAATACTGCTACTGCTAATGCTACTGCGAGTGCGACAACTTCAACTGTGACCGGAGCAACAACAAGCTCTGCGGAGGTGAGCGAGTACTGCTAATACTGCTACTGCTACTGCTAATACTACTACTGCTACTGCTAATACTACTACTACTGCTACTGCTACTGCTAATACTACTACTGCTACTGCTAATACTACTACTGCTACTGCTACTGCTAATACTGCTACTGCTACTGCTACTGCTAATACTACTACTGCTACTACTGCTACTGCTAATACGACTACTACTGCTACTGCTACTGCTACTACTACTGCTACTGCTACTGCTACTGCTAATACTACTGCTACTGCTAATACTACTGCTACTGCTAATACTACTACTGCTACTGCTAATACTGCTACTGCTACTGCTACTGCTAATACTACTGCTACTGCTAATACTACTGCTACTGCTAATACTACTACTGCTACTGCTAATACTACTACTGCTACTACTGCTACTGCTAATACTACTACTACTGCTACTGCTACTGCTACTACTACTGCTACTGCTACTGCTACTGCTACTGCTAATACTACTGCTACTGCTAATACTACTGCTACTGCTAATACTACTACTGCTACTGCTAATACTACTACTGCTACTGCTAATACTACTACTGCTACTGCTACTGCTAATACTGCTACTGCTACTGCTAATACTGCTAATACTACTACTGCTACTGCTACTGCTAATACTACTACTGCTACTACTGCTACTGCTAATACTACTACTACTGCTACTGCTACTGCTACTACTACTGCTACTGCTACTGCTACTGCTACTGCTAATACTACTGCTACTGCTAATACTACTGCTACTGCTAATACTACTACTACTGCTACTGCTAATACTACTACTACTGCTACTGCTACTGCTACTACTACTGCTACTGCAACTGCTACTACTACTGCTACTGCTACTGCTACTGCTAATACTACTGCTACTGCTAATACTACTGCTACTGCTAATACTACTGCTACTGCTAATACTACTGCTACTGCTACTGCTACTGCTACTGCTAATACTACTGCTACTGCTAATACTACTGCAACTGCTACTGCTACTGCTACTGCTACTACTGCTAATACTACTGCTAATACTGCTAATACTGCAACTGCTACTACTGCTACTGCTAATACTACTACTGCTACTACTGCTACTGCTAATACTACTACTACTGCTACTGCTACTGCTACTACTACTGCTACTGCTACTGCTACTGCTAATACTACTGCTACTGCTAATACTACTGCTACTGCTAATACTACTACTGCTACTGCTAATACTGCTACTGCTACTGCTACTGCTAATACTACTGCTACTGCTAATACTACTGCTACTGCTAATACTACTACTGCTACTGCTAATACTACTACTGCTACTACTGCTACTGCTAATACTACTACTACTGCTACTGCTACTGCTACTACTACTGCTACTGCTACTGCTACTGCTACTGCTAATACTACTGCTACTGCTAATACTACTGCTACTGCTAATACTACTACTGCTACTGCTAATACTACTACTGCTACTGCTAATACTACTACTGCTACTGCTACTGCTAATACTGCTACTGCTACTGCTAATACTGCTAATACTACTACTGCTACTGCTAATACTACTACTGCTACTACTGCTACTGCTAATACTACTACTACTGCTACTGCTACTGCTACTACTACTGCTACTGCTACTGCTACTGCTACTGCTAATACTACTGCTACTGCTAATACTACTGCTACTGCTAATACTACTACTTCTGCTACTGCTAATACTACTACTACTGCTACTGCTACTGCTAATACTACTGCTACTGCTAATACTACTGCTACTGCTAATACTACTGCTACTGCTAATACTACTGCTACTGCTACTGCTAATACTACTGCTACTGCTAATACTACTGCAACTGCTACTGCTACTGCTACTGCTACTACTGCTAATACTACTGCTAATACTGCTAATACTGCAACTGCTACTACTGCTACTGCTAATACTACTACTGCTACTACTGCTACTGCTAATACTACTACTACTGCTACTGCTACTGCTATTGCTAATACTACTGCTACTGCTACTGCTACTGCTAATACTACTACTACTGCTACTGCTAATACTACTACTACTGCTACTGCTACTGCTACTACTACTGCTACTGCTACTGCTACTTTACTGCTACTGCTACTGCTACTGCTAATACTACTGCTACTGCTAATACTACTGCTACTGCTACTGCTACTGCTACTGCTAATACTACTGCTACTGCTAATACTACTGCAACTGCTACTGCTACTGCTACTGCTACTACTGCTAATACTACTGCTAATACTGCAACTGCTACTACTGCTACTACTACTGCTACTGTGAGTGCGACACCTTCAACTGTGACTGGAGCAACAACAGGCTCTGCGGAGGTGAGCGAGTACTGCTAATACTGCTACTGCTACTGCTAATACTACTACTGCTACTGCTAATACTACTACTGCTACTGCGAGTGCGACAACTTCAACTGTGACCGGAGCAACAACAAGCTCTGCGGAGGTGAGCGAGTACTGCTAATACTGCTAATGCTACTGCTAATACTACTACTGCTACTGCTAATACTACTGCTACTACTGCTAATACTGCTAATACTGCTACTGCTACTGCTAATACTGCTACTGCTAATACTGCTACTGCTAATGCTACTGCGAGTGCGACAACTTCAACTGTGACCGGAGCAACAACAAGCTCTGCGGAGGTGAGGGAGTACTGCTAATACTACTACTACTGCTACTGCTAATACTACTACTGCTACTGCTAATACTACTACTGCTACTGCTACTGCTAATACTGCTACTGCTACTGCTAATACTACTACTGCTACTACTGCTACTGCTAATACTACTACTACTGCTACTGCTACTGCTACTACTACTGCTACTGCTACTGCTACTGCTACTGCTAATACTACTGCTACTGCTAATACTACTGCTACTGCTAATACTACTACTGCTACTGCTAATACTGCTACTGCTACTGCTAATACTACTGCTACTGCTATCACTACTGCTACTGCTAATACTACTACTGCTACTGCTAATACTACTACTGCTACTACTGCTACTGCTACTGCTACTACTACTGCTACTGCTACTGCTACTGCTACTGCTAATACTACTGCTACTGCTAATACTACTACTGCTACTGCTAATACTACTACTGCTACTGCTAATACTACTACTGCTACTGCTACTGCTAATACTGCTACTGCTACTGCTAATACTGCTAATACTACTACTGCTACTGCTACTGCTAATACTACTACTGCTACTACTGCTACTGCTAATACTACTACTACTGCTACTGCTACTGCTACTACTACTGCTACTGCTACTGCTACTGCTAATACTACTGCTACTGCTAATACTACTGCTACTGCTAATACTACTACTACTGCTACTGCTAATACTACTACTACTGCTACTGCTACTGCTACTACTACTGCTACTGCTACTGCTACTACTACTGCTACTGCTACTGCTACTGCTAATACTACTGCTACTGCTAATACTACTACTACTGCTACTGCTAATACTACTACTACTGCTACTGCTACTGCTACTACTACTGCTACTGCTACTGCTACTACTACTGCTACTGCTACTGCTAATACTACTGCTACTGCTACTGCTACTGCTACTGCTACTGCTAATACTACTGCTACTGCTAATACTACTGCTACTGCTACTGCTACTGCTACTGCTACTACTGCTAATACTACTGCTAATACTGCTAATACTGCAACTGCTACTACTGCTACTGCTAATACTACTACTGCTACTACTGCTACTGCTAATACTACTACTACTGCTACTGCTAATACTACTACTACTGCTACTGCTACTGCTACTACTACTGCTACTGCTACTACTACTACTACTGCTACTGCTAATACTACTACTACTGCTACTGCTAATACTACTACTACTGCTACTGCTAATACTACTACTACTGCTAATACTACTACTACTGCTACTGCTACTGCTACTACTACTGCTACTGCTACTGCTACTACTACTGCTACTGCTACTGCTACTGCTAATACTACTGCTACTGCTAATACTACTGCTACTGCTACTGCTACTGCTACTGCTAATACTACTGCTACTGCTAATACTACTGCAACTGCTACTGCTACTGCTACTGCTACTACTGCTAATACTACTGCTAATACTGCAACTGCTACTACTGCTACTACTACTGCTACTGTGAGTGCGACACCTTCAACTGTGACTGGAGCAACAACAGGCTCTGCGGAGGTGAGCGAGTACTGCTAATACTGCTACTGCTACTGCTAATACTACTACTGCTACTGCTAATACTACTACTGCTACTGCTACTGCTACTGCTACTGCTACTGCTAATACTACTGCTACTGCTAATACTACTGCTACTGCTACTGCTACTGCTACTGCTAATACTACTGCTACTGCTAATACTACTGCAACTGCTACTGCTACTGCTACTACTGCTAATACTACTGCTAATACTGCTAATACTGCTACTACTGCTACTGCTAATACTACTACTGCTACTGCTACTGTGAGTACGACAACTTCAACTGTGACCGGAGCAACAACAAGCTCTGCGGAGGTGAGGGAGTACTGCTACTGCTAATACTGCTACTAATACTGCTACTAATACTGCTACTACTGCTAATACTACTGCTAATACTGCTACTGCTACTGCTAATACTGCTACTGCTAATACTGCTACTGCTAATGCTAATGCTAATACTGCTACTGCTAATACTGCTGCTGCTGCTACGTGCTGTTTTCTCCTCGGGCACTTCATCAGGCCTAAGGCTTTACATTACAGACATCAGGCTCTTCCTGTTTGACACTGTATGACACTATGAGAGTGACGGGTCAGTGGTTCACCAGCAGAGGGCGAGAGAGAGCAGGATTCAGGAGGATTGTTAGAACTGTGTGAATGAGGCAAAAAAACAACACTCTGGGTGTTTTTGAGAAGGAAGTAGTATAACAACATGGCTAACAGCTCCAAAAGGTCGATTTTATATGATATAGGACCTTTCAATCAGTTTTGTAGGTCTTAGCTTTCAAATGAGGCGTTACCCTGCACGGCCTGTAGGCTGTGCGCTCCTGTCGAGTAGGTTCTCACTCGTCCAGGTGATTAAAACTGAAAACAGGTGAAATGGGTGGGGTTTTCTGTGTGTGTGGAGCCGCTGACTGAAGAATGACCTCCCTCTGTGTCCAGGTCACGGCCGGTGTGAGTGCAGGGTTTGCATCTGCGACGCCAACTACACAGGAAGTGCGTGCGACTGCCTTCTGGACCAGACTTCCTGTTTGGCGATGAACGGTCAGATCTGTAACGGCCGCGGGACGTGCGAGTGCGGCGTCTGCAAATGCACCGACCGCAAGTTCCAGGGACCGACGTGTGAGGTCTGCCCCACGTGTCCAGGAGTCTGCACGGAGCACAAGTACGCTGATGTTTAACCCCTGTGCACCGCGGTCGCATTCAGGCCCCCCACCTTAAAGTGACAGTCTGTACGTTTGCAAAAGAGAGAGTGAAATTTGAAAGTAAACAATCAAATTCCTCCCCTCTTTAACCAGAAAGCCCAATAGACACAGACGGCATCGCGTCATAGAAGGGGGCGTGGCTTCGACGAGGGGGAAATAGAATCTTTAGAGAAACACAATTATTATTCATCACACAAATAAAGTCAAGTGTAAATCAGGCCCATATGGATATTTTCTCACAGCAGTTTGTTCAGTAGAAGTGAAAAAAACGGCAGTTGTAGCTAGCGCTAGCTAACGTTAGCATTAGCATTCTCCGTTATTCATGTATTTATGGGCTGTTGAACCACTTTGCTCCTCTCCATGTCTTTGTATCTTTATTTAGTAAAAAACTATATTCATAATTCAGCGTTTGTTAAAGTAGTTTTTGAATAATTAGAGAAAGTTTAGAGTTTTCTCCAAATTGTTTTCAAATATGACCATATATGGGCGATTCCAGAGATGCGTCTGTATCTATAGATACAGACGCATCTCGTCATAGAATCTTTCGAGAAACACTATTTTCCACCCTTTTTTGCCATTTTCTGGTGGAATATCAACTTATTTATCACATAAATAAAGTCAAGTCTAAATCAGGCCCATATGGATGTTTTCTCACAGCAGATTGTTCAGTAGAAGTGAAAAAACGGCAGTCGTAGCAAGCGCTAGCTAACCGTTAGCATTAGCCCGATGCTAGCATGTAGCATCATGTTAGCATTCTCCCTTATTCATGTATTTATGGGCTGTTGAACCACTTTGCTCCTCCCCATGTCTTTGTATCTTTATTTAGTAGAAACTATATTCTTAATTCAGCATTTGTTAAAGTAGTTTTTGAATAATTAGAGAAAATTTACATTTTTTCGAAATTGTTTTCCCCCTTAACTGTTTTCAAATATGACCATATATGGGCGATTCCAGAGATGCCGTCTGTATCTATGGAAGCCAAATATTCAAAAGTAAACGACCAAGCTCCTCCCCCTCCTCCTGATTGGACCTGACGGGCTGGTTCACAGGAAAAGCTCGTTTCATTGGTTAAAGCAGGAGGATACTAGACTCTGATCAGATCAGGGAAGAACGGACTTCACAACAAATAATATGTTCATATTATTACTAACTTTACATCAAAATGCAGGACCAAGAGGTGGGTTTTAACATTTTATAACATTTGTAAACATTTAGACTTCCAGACTATCACTTTAACCGAGCCCATGCTGTCCAGTCCAGCTTTACCCAAATCTAAAAGCTCCTGGACTGGAGCTCACAGACTATATATGTCAGAGTGAAGACCTACAAAACTGATGCACTTTTTTGTCACCTTTTTGTCACTCTTTTGTGGCTTTCTTGTAGAATCACTCTCTAGTTGTGTGTTTTTGTCGCTTTTTTGTTGTTGCTTTTCCAGCCCGTTTTTTGTCACATTTTGAAAGTGTTTTTGTCGCGTTCTCTTCTTTTTGAATCGCTTTTTTGGCAGGTTTTTGTCTTGTGGCTTTTTCATCACTCTTTAGTCGTGCGTTTTTGTCCCTTTTTTAAAATTGTGTTGTTACTTTTGTGGCACGTTTTTGTCGCTCTTTGTAGCCTTTAGATTTGGGTAAAGCCTCTTGTCTCCGTGCAGGGACTGCGTGCTGTGCCGGGCCTTTGGGACGGGGCCGAAGGCGGCCACGTGCGAGCGCGACTGCAGCTACTTCACCCTGACCAAAGTGAAGGAAACCAGGGACCTGCCTCAGCCCGAGGACCAGAGCTTTGCCCTGAGCCACTGCAGGGAGCGCGACCAGAACGACTGCTGGTTCTACTTCACCTACAGCGTCCGCCGCGACCACACCAAAGAGGTCCACGTGGTCGAGACACTGGGTGTGAAAACCAGATCTACTACTAACAATACTACTGTGTCCATTCCACGTCTCACCATGTTCTACTTTTTATTTCTAATCTTTTTTATTTAATATTCTTATGCTTGCCCCTACAGCCTTATAGTTTAAAGTTTTATATCTTATTGTATCTAAATCCTGTGTTATATGGTTTATGTTGCACGTCTGCATCAAGAAAACATCCTGGTTTGTGAACCTGTTCTCAAACAAGGATAATAAAAATAAAACTCTGACTCTGACTCTGACTCTGATTCTGATTCTGATTCTGACTCTGACTCTGACTCTGACTCTGACTCTGACACTGACACTGACTCTGACTCTGACTCTGACTCTGACTCTGACTCTGACTCTGACTCTGAATTCTGACTCTGACTCTGACTCTGACTCTGACTCTGACTCTGACACTGACTCTGACTCTGACTCTGACACTGACTCTGACACTGACTCTGACACTGACACTGACACTGACACTGACACTGACTCTGACTCTGACACTGACTCTGACACTGACACTGACACTGACACTGACACTGACACTGACACTGACTCTGACTCTGACTCTGACTCTGACTCTGACTCTGACACTGACACTGACACTGACTCTGACTCTGACTCTGACTCTGACTCTGACTCTGACTCTGACACTGACTCTGACTCTGACTCTGACTCTGACTCTGACTCTGACTCTGACTCTGACACTGACACTGACTCTGACTCTGACTCTGACTCTGACTCTGACTCTGACACTGACTCTGACTCTGACTCTGACTCTGACACTGACACTGACACTGACACTGACTCTGACACTGACACTGACTCTGTCTCTGACTCTGACTCTGACTCTGACACTGACTCTGACTCTGACTCTGACTCTGACTCTGACACTGACTCTGACTCTGACTCTGACTCTGACTCTGACTCTGATTCTGACTCGGATTCTGACTCTGACTCTGACTCTGACTCTGACTCTGACTCTGATTCTGACTCGGATTCTGACTCGGATTCTGACTCTGATTCTGACTCTGACTCTGATTCTGACTCTGACTCTGACTCTGACTCTGACTCTGACTCTGACTCTGACTCTGACTCTGATTCTGACTCGGATTCTGACTCGGATTCTGACTCTGATTCTGACTCTGACTCTGATTCTGACTCTGACTCTGATTCTGACTCTGACTCTGACTCTGACTCTGACTCTGACTCTGACTCTGATTCTGACTCGGATTCTGACTCGGATTCTGACTCTGATTCTGACTCTGACTCTGACTCTGATTCTGACTCTGACTCTGATTCTGACTCTGACTCTGACTCTGACTCTGACTCTGACTCTGACTCTGACTCTGACTCGGATTCTGACTCTGACTCTGACTCTGACTCTGACTCTGACTCTGACTCTGACTCTGACTCTGACTCTGACTCGGATTCTGACTCGGATTCTGACTCGGATTCTGACTCTGATTCTGACTCTGACTCTGATTCTGACTCTGACTCTGACTCTGACTCTGACTCTGACTCTGACTCTGACTCTGACTCTGACACTGACACTGACACTGACACTGACACTGACACTGACACTGACACTGACTCTGACTCTGACACTGACACTGACACTGACTCTGACTCTGACTCTGACTCTGACTCTGACTCTGACTCTGACACTGACTCTGACTCTGACTCTGACACTGACACTGACACTGACACTGACTCTGACTCTGACTCTGACTCTGACTCTGACTCTGACACTGACACTGACACTGACACTGACACTGACACTGACTCTGACTCTGACTCTGACTCTGACTCTGACTCTGACTCTGATTCTGACTCTGATTCTGACTCTGACTCTGACTCTGACTCTGACTCTGACTCTGACTCTGACTCTGACTCTGATTCTGACCTTTGTGGTAAAAGTTGGATGACCTCTCTCTCTCTCTTGCAGATTGTCCATCGACATGGTTCGGGTTCTAAGACGTGACCAGAAAAGTGCAGTTCTAGCAACAGCAAAGATGCTCCAGCTCCCAGGCCGGAATATACATTATTGTTATGATTATTATGTGTTTTTATATATATACATTACAAACTATCTTGGTACCATATAGGCCAATAAAAGCTATACAAAAAGTCTGGATGCTTCATACACTGACTCACGGTGAGATTTACGGTGAGATTTACAGCTTCTTTAATCAATTTGCCCAGAAATCATTGGAACTAATCTTCAAATGTCCTTTTCAAAGAGCTCATTAATGACCATCATCATGAAACCAGGTCACTTTTCACTTTTACTCTTTTTTTCTTTAATTATCTTGAGCATACAGAAAAAAATTAGGGAACATCAACCCTTCTTTGAAGCTGATGGTCTAGATCCGCCCTGTCCAGCAGAGGGCGCACTGTCACAGTGGATCTGCAGCTCTCTCTCCACATGCCGCAGGGCAGAGCAGGGTTCTAGACTGCGACCAAAATGCTCGCATATGCGACTATTTTTAGAGAATGTGCGAGTAAAAAAAATAAGTGGTAGCATCTGTGCGAGCAAAAAAAAGAAAGAAAGTCTAAAAGGCTTTAAGAGGAGTGCTGCAAATAACGTTATAAACAGCGTCTCCAGAGCACTCCTCTGAGAACACACACACACTGCACAAACACGTACACACCCAAGCTTCCACTATTATTGAAGAAGTCAGCTGGTAGTTTACGCTAAACGTTTTGTCCAGGCAAGTGCCCCGCTCTCCCTGTTTGTCCGAGGGACAGGTGAAACACAGACAGCAACAGAAGCCACGTGTCCCGACATGAATTAACCTTCTATTACTTTCTGCCAATGCGCACTTTCCGACAGTTTATTCCCCAAAGAAGTATCTATTTTCACTTTTATGTTCGCCTTTTGGGGCGGTAGCGCTGCAGCCGAGCAGCGAGCTCACGAGCGCAGGTCAGAGAGAAGCACGAGCTCGAGAGGAGACAGGAGCGACTGGAGAGGAGGAGACAGGAGGAGAAAGAGTTCAGCGGTTTATGTTCCTACCTGAGCTCGCTCTGATCTCCTCGCGGTCAGAAAAAGCTTGTTTTAGAGCGCAAATGTAAAGCTAACGGAGAGCTAACGTAAAGCTAACGTAAAGCTAACAGAGAGCTAACAGCTGCTGTTATGACCCGCCCTCCCCCTCAGCCGCAGCAGATTCAGCTCCTGTATTTTATTTAGGCTTTAGGCTAAAACAGGTACTTTTTGCCTGTGATTAATACGGTCTTAATTGGCAGTAATACATAATTTTATAAGTGAATATCCTGCAAGTGATATTGCAGATTTGGAAAGAAAGAGACAAGCAATTGTCAAAGAAGATGAATAATAATGGATTGAAAACACAAAATTAAAGCAGAACAATGCAAAAAATATATAATAAAACTATATAAAATCACTATTATTTTAGAAAGTTTTAACACTATTTTAATCATTGTTAGGATCAATTATAAGTTATTCCAAACATGTTTATAACTGTCCTTGTTTTAATTCATTAAAATGGTGAATTTTGATATTGTGTCTGGAGTCTGTGCGAGTCTGTGCGACCAAATGAAAAAGTTGGTAGCGCCAGCGCTACTAAAATAAAAGTTAGTCTTGAGCCCTGCAGAGTCAAACTGCCCCAAGTGACCACAGTGGGAAAAGTCCTGCAATGTGTCGAGCCATGTCTGGTTGAAACACTGTGATGTCATTCATGAAACAGTAAATACCAGTTTAACGAGTCGAGCCAAACACTGTAGTAACCAGAGGCTGTTATTACATGTATTATTATAATAACCACAATGTGACAGATATCTCATGTACCTATATTCAGTTTTAGCAAATACTAGGTCCTTTGTACATCAGAGTGTGCACGTGTGTGCGTGTGCACGTGTGTGCGTGTGCACGTGTGTGTGCACGTGTGTGTGTGCGTGTGTGTTATGTTTTAATGGTGTCTCTTGTGATGAAAACTGCTGCTGGATTGACTCCCAGAAGAGTAGCTGTACTTTGTTACAGCAAATAAAGGCTATATGTAAAGTTACATGTTAGCTACGTGTTAGTTACATGTTAGTTACATGTTAGTTACATGTTAGTTACATGTTAGTTTAGTTACCTCCTACCCCTGCCCTTTCCAAGCGCATTTTCTCCACCTCAGTTTTACTCAAATCTACAAACCTCATCCTCGCGTTGTTGCCGCATCGTTGGGACTTTGTTTTAAAACTTCTTTTCATTCATTTCTTTTCATTTAATGCGTCTTCGTCACATTTTTGCCACATTTTCACATCGCTTTTTTGTCACTTTTTTGTTTCAGTTTTGACACTTTTTTCAATAAGTTTTTAGTTTTGGGTAAGGCCAGACTGGAGAAAATAATAATAATTGTTTTTATCATTATTATTATTTTATTTATTATTATTATTATTATTATTATTATTATTATTATTATTATTATTATTATTATTATTATTATTGATTGACTGCGGAATTCTTCCGCAGTCAATTATTGGTTTTCATGTTCTTTATAATTGATTGACTGCAGAATTCTTCCGCAGTCAATTATTGGTTTTCATGTTCTTTATTATTATTCCTCTTCCATCTTTTTCCCGATTTTCTCCAGCTTTCAGCACCTTCATGCTTTGTGCAATTTATGCAAGTTATGCATCAAAACGTTCCGCATGATGAGGAGAAGGTGCTGTTACTTTTGTTCCGCATGTTGAGGAGAAGGTGCTGTTACTTTTGTTCCGCATGTTGAGGAGAAGGTGCTGTTACTTTTGGGACTTCTGCAACTTACGGTTTTTCCACAATCGGCCAAAATGTCGGCGATTTTTCCCATTGACTTATAATGGGGCTGCCGCAAATCCATGCTTTTCTGCACTTTTTTCTGCATTTTATGCAATTTCTGCACTTTGTGCATGTTCAGCTTCTGCAACTTGTGGGTTTTGAGAAAAAATTGGCCTTCTGCAGTTTTCCAGTTTTTTTATACGAGAGTTTAAAATTTTTGCATTGGTGTGTATGGGGGAATCCAGCCAATGGGGAGACTCCAGGCCTTTCAGCCATTTGTGCTTCTGCCAATCAAGCACTGAGGCCATTTCAACAGTTTGACCAGTTTATGGAATATAAATGTTTATGCAATAATAACAATTTATGCAAAGTAACCACTTTATGCCTTTTAAAGAGTTTATGCAACTTAAGAGTTTATGCTATTTAGGATTTATGAATTTTAAAGAGTTTATGCAATTTACATAATTTATGCAAATTAACCCATTCATGCATTTTATCACTTTATGCAGTTTATACAGTTCATGCAACATGACATTTTATGCATTGTACCAGTTTATGCAAAATAGATTATGCAAATTAAGCAATTTATGCAATTTAAAAAGTTTATGCAATTTGAACAGTTTATGCAATTTCTGCATTCGCTTCCCGCAATTCCGCAGTCAATCGCAATGGCGCAGCCATTGCATTTCTAGTTATTATTATTATTATTATTATTTTTCCATATTATTATTATTATTATTATTATTATTATTTATTATTTATTAGTTATTCATTTATTTATTGTAATTCGGTTTGCCTTATTTTACTTCCGGGTACAGGTCTGGTCCTCACACCGCTACTTCCGGTGTGGGCGGGAGTGACTCAGAACAAGAGTTTTGTCCAAACGAGTGACTCAAACAGCCTCTCTTTACGCCCCAGACTGAGGTTTAGACGCTTTAAGCTCCTCTAAACCACACGTAACGCTCTGTTTTTAACCCACGGTCACCTTTTACCGCGTTTATCACTTTGTACCAGTTTTAATCTCTTCGTGTTTGTACTTCGACATCACCTAAAACTACTCACCAAAAAACCAACAGCTGGACTTATTCACCGAAGAACTTCCCCGGGAGCAAATGCTGAAGTAGGACAAAGAAAGTGCGAAAGGTAAGCGCTGTTTTGAAGCCGTTTTATCGCGTTTGTGAGTAAAGTAAAGTCCGTGTTAAACGGGAGCTCCGCCGTGAGGAGGAAGAATGCGTGTCCCGAGGCGAAACTGTGGGTGTGGGGAAAGTAAACGGAGAAAAGGGATATTTCCGCACGTTTCTGCTCTTGTCGTCGGTGTAAACGGGGGTGTAGGAGTGTAGGGAGGATGTCACGTTAAAAAAAGGAAACTTAACTCGATATAAACGGTCACAAAAGGGAATAATGTAGGCCGCGGAAATGACCGTTAAACTGAAGCGGGTCGAGCCGTTACTCCCGTGTCTGCGTGAAGTTTGAGGCTTTACTGACGCTTTTGAGACTTTACTGACGCTTTTGAGACTTTACTGACGCTTTTGAGACTTTACTGACGCTTTTGAGGCTTTACCGACGCTTTTGGCTGTTTATGTTGAGCTACAGTGTTAATTAACCTCTTTTAACCCAGCACGTTTTCTTCAGTTTTACCCAAATCTAAGCGTCTTGCCTGAAGCTACAGTTTGAGAGCAGTTCTGGTCCAGACGTGTTTGTGTTTCCGCCTTTTTTTCATTTTTTTTTTCACTCATTTTTCCCCCCATGTTTTTAATCCTTGTTTGTCACATTTTTCGTATTTTTTTGGTATTTTTGTTGCTTTTTTTGTCACACTTTTGTCCTGTTTTCGTCCATTTCTTCTCGTGTTTTTGATGATTTTTATGACCTTTTCACTGTTTTTATCTGTTCCTTTTTACATCACTTTTATTTTTTTCCGTTTTTTTGACATTTTTTGTTTCCTTGTGTTTTTAACCTCTTACCACCCGCCTAAACCGAATGCATTCTGTCCTCTTTGGCTGTTATATAGGCCTGTGTAACACCTCATTTGAAAGCTAAGACCCATAAAACTGATCTTTTTCCTCGCGTTGTTGCTGTGTTGTGTCACCTTTTGTATGATTTTTTTTCCCCCCAAGTTTTGTCAAACTTTTGTTGAATTTTTGTCACATTTTTGTCACATTTTTGTCACTTTTTTGTTGAATTTTTGTCACTTTTTTGTTGAATTTTTGTCACTTTTTTGTTGAATTTTTGTCACTTTTTTGTTGAATTTTTGTCACATTTTAGTTGAATTTTTGTCACTTTTTGTTGAATTTTTGTCACTTTTTTGTTGAATTTTTGTCACATTTTTGTTGAATTTTTGTCACATTTTTGTTGAATTTTTGTCACTTTTTTGTTGAATTTTTGTCACTTTTTTATTGAATTTTTGTCACTTTTTTATTGAATTTTTGTCACTTTTTTGTTGAATTTTTGTCACTTTTTTGTTGAATTTTTGTCACTTTTTTGTTGAATTTTTGTCACTTTTATTGAATTTTTGTCACATTTTTGTTGAATTTTTGTCACTTTTTTGTTGAATTTTTGTCACTTTTTTGTTGAATTTTGGTCACTTTTTTATTGAATTTTTGTCACTTTTTTGTTGAATTTTTGTCACTTTTTGTTGAATTTTTGTCACTTTTTTGTTGAATTTTTGTCACATTTTTGTTGAATTTTTGTTGAATTTTTGTCACATTTTTGTCACTTTTTTTGTCACTTTTTTGTAGAATTTTTGTCACATTTTTGTAGAATTTTTGTCACATTTTTGTTGAATTTTTGTCACATTTTTGTAGAATTTTTGTCACATATTTGTTGAATTTTTGTCACATTTTTGTTGAATTTTTGTCACATTTTTGTTGAATTTTTGTCACTTTTTTGTTGAATTTTTGTCACTTTTTTATTGAATTTTTGTCACTTTTTTGTTGAATTTTTGTCACTTTTATTGAATTTTTGTCACATTTTTGTTGAATTTTTGTCACTTTTTTGTTGAATTTTTGTCACTTTTTTGTTGAATTTTTGTCACTTTTTTGTTGAATTTTTGTCACATTTTTGTCACATTTTTGTTGAATTTTTGTCACTTTTTTGTTGAATTTTTGTCACATTTTTGTTGAATTTTTGTCACTTTTTTATTGAATTTTTGTCACTTTTTTGTTGAATTTTTGTCACTTTTTGTTGAATTTTTGTCACTTTTTTGTTGAATTTTGTCACATTTTTGTTGAATTTTTGTTGAATTTTTGTCACATTTTTGTTGAATTTTTGTTGAATTTTTGTCACTTTTTTTGTCACTTTTTTGTAGAATTTTTGTCACATTTTTGTTGAATTTTTGTCACATTTTTGTAGAATTTTTGTCACATTTTTGTTGAATTTTTGTCACATTTTTGTTGAATTTTTGTCACTTTTTTATTGAATTTTTTTCACTTTTTTGTTGAATTTTTGTCACTTTTTGTTGATTTTTTGTCACTTTTTTGTTGAATTTTTGTCACTTTTTTGTTGAATTTTTGTCACTTTTTTGTTGAATTTTTGTCACTTTTTTGTTGAATTTTTGTCACTTTTTTGTTGAATTTTTGTCACATTTTTGTTGAATTTTTGTCACTTTTTTATTGATTTTTTGTTGAATTTTTGTTGAATTTTTGTCACTTTTTGTTTAATTTTTGTCACATTTTTGTTGATTTTTTTAGTTAGTTTAGTTAATTTATTTTCTTCGGTCATGATGAACATTTAAATCACATGTTTTCCAAAGATCTTAGACATTATACAATAAGAAAACACATACTTTAAGAAGTTAATCTAAATGAAGCCTGACCCAAAGGGGTTTAGGCTGAAGCCGAGACTTATTCTGCCTAAACCCCTTTTACAAAGTGTGACTCTGTGTCCAAAGAGACACATTCTACACTTTCTCTGACACCAACGATGGAAACACTTAAGCTCAAAACGTAAACTTCAACAATCAGAAATTATGCTTTGTTTCCTCGATCGACTTCTTTTCTAATGGTTTTCATTCAAGTGTTCTATACGTCTCTATCATGTTTAACTTATACGTGTTCTTCAATGCTTTAATAGTTTTGGAGCCTTAAGTTGAATAAACCGTAACTGATAAACACCTCCTCTTAGTATTACTGTCACTTTTTGTCATGTTTTTGTCACTTTTTGGTTGAGTTTTTGTCACTTTTTGGTTGCGTTTACATCCTTGTTTTCTTCTATTTTTTGTGGCTGTTTTGGTGCTTTTTGATTGGGGTAAAGCCAAACTGGTTGAGGTCGAGAGGTTAAACGAAGCTCGTGTTCTCTTGGTTCAGTGGAATGACGACCATCTGTTCCTCTTTACAGGGTCCCATTTGTCACAGCTCCGTGTCCTGCAAATATTTGCTCTAAAGCTCCTCTGTTTCTGCTCTAAAGCTCCTCTGTTTCTGTCCTAAAGCTCCTCTGTTTCTGTCCTAGAGCTCCTCTGTTTCTGCCCTAAAGCTCCTCTGTTTCTGCCCTAAAGCTCCTCTGTTTCTGCTCTAAAGCTCCTCTGTTTCTGCTCTAAAGCTCCTCTGTTTCTGCCCTAAAGCTCCTCTGTTTCTGCCCTAAAGCTCCTCTGTTTCTGCTCTAAAGCTCCTCTGTTTCTGCTCTAAAGCTCCTCTGTTTCTGCTCTAAAGCTCCTCTGTTTCTGCTCTAAAGCTCCTCTGTTTCTGCTCTAAAGCTCCTCTGTTTCTGCCCTAAAGCTCCTCTGTTTCTGCCCTAAAGCTCCTCTGTTTCTGTCCTAAAGCTCCTCTGTTTCTGTCCTAAAGCTCCTCTGTTTCTGCTCTAAAGCTCCTCTGTTTCTGCTCTAAAGCTCCTCTGTTTCTGCCCTAAAGCTCCTCTGTTTCTGCCCTAAAGCTCCTCTGTTTCTGTCCTAAAGCTCCTCTGTTTCTGCCCTAAAGCTCCTCTGTTTCTGTCCTAAAGCTCCTCTGTTTCTGCTCTAAAGCTCCTCTGTTTCTGTCCTAAAGCTCCTCTGTTTCTGCCCTAAAGCTCCTCTGTTTCTGTCCTAAAGCTCCTCTGTTTCTGTCCTAAAGCTCCTCTGTTTCTGCTCTAAAGCTCCTCTGTTTCTGTCCTAAAGCTCCTCTGTTTCTGTCCTAAAGCTCCTCTGTTTCTGTCCTAAAGCTCCTCTGTTTCTGTCCTAAAGCTCCTCTGTTTCTGCTCTAAAGCTCCTCTGTTTCTGTCCTAAAGCTCCTCTGTTTCTGTCCTAAAGCTCCTCTGTTTCTGTCCTAAAGCTCCTCTGTTTCTGCTCTAAAGCTCCTCTGTTTCTGCTCTAAAGCTCCTCTGTTTCTGTCCTAAAGCTCCTCTGTTTCTGCTCTAAAGCTCCTCTGTTTCTGCCCTAAAGCTCCTCTGTTTCTGCCCTAAAGCTCCTCTGTTTCTGCTCTAAAGCTCCTCTGTTTCTGCCCTAAAGCTCCTCTGTTTCTGCCCTAAAGCTCCTCTGTTTCTGTCCTAAAGCTCCTCTGTTTCTGTCCTAAAGCTCCTCTGTTTCTGCTCTAAAGCTCCTCTGTTTCTGCTCTAAAGCTCCTCTGTTTCTGCCCTAAAGCTCCTCTGTTTCTGCCCTAAAGCTCCTCTGTTTCTGTCCTAAAGCTCCTCTGTTTCTGCCCTAAAGCTCCTCTGTTTCTGTCCTAAAGCTCCTCTGTTTCTGCTCTAAAGCTCCTCTGTTTCTGTCCTAAAGCTCCTCTGTTTCTGCCCTAAAGCTCCTCTGTTTCTGTCCTAAAGCTCCTCTGTTTCTGTCCTAAAGCTCCTCTGTTTCTGCTCTAAAGCTCCTCTGTTTCTGTCCTAAAGCTCCTCTGTTTCTGTCCTAAAGCTCCTCTGTTTCTGTCCTAAAGCTCCTCTGTTTCTGTCCTAAAGCTCCTCTGTTTCTGCTCTAAAGCTCCTCTGTTTCTGTCCTAAAGCTCCTCTGTTTCTGTCCTAAAGCTCCTCTGTTTCTGCTCTAAAGCTCCTCTGTTTCTGCTCTAAAGCTCCTCTGTTTCTGCTCTAAAGCTCCTCTGTTTCTGTCCTAAAGCTCCTCTGTTTCTGCTCTAAAGCTCCTCTGTTTCTGCTCTAAAGCTCCTCTGTTTCTGTCCTAAAGCTCCTCTGTTTCTGCTCTAAAGCTCCTCTGTTTCTGCCCTAAAGCTCCTCTGTTTCTGCCCTAAAGCTCCTCTGTTTCTGCTCTAAAGCTCCTCTGTTTCTGTCCTAAAGCTCCTCTGTTTCTGCCCTAAAGCTCCTCTGTTTCTGCTCTAAAGCTCCTCTGTTTCTGCTCTAAAGCTCCTCTGTTTCTGCTCTAAAGCTCCTCTGTTTCTGTCCTAAAGCTCCTCTGTTTCTGCTCTAAAGCTCCTCTGTTTCTGTCCTAAAGCTCCTCTGTTTCTGTCCTAGAGCTCCTCTGTTTCTGCTCTAAAGCTCCTCTGTTTCTGCCCTAAAGCTCCTCTGTTTCTGCTCTAAAGCTCCTCTGTTTCTGCTCTAAAGCTCCTCTGTTTCTGCCCTAAAGCTCCTCTGTTTCTGTCCTAAAGCTCCTCTGTTTCTGCTCTAAAGCTCCTCTGTTTCTGCTCTAAAGCTCCTCTGTTTCTGCCCTAAAGCTCCTCTGTTTCTGTCCTAAAGCTCCTCTGTTTCTGCTCTAAAGCTCCTCTGTTTCTGCTCTAAAGCTCCTCTGTTTCTGCTCTAAAGCTCCTCTGTTTCTGTCCTAAAGCTCCTCTGTTTCTGCTCTAAAGCTCCTCTGTTTCTGCTCTAAAGCTCCTCTGTTTCTGTCCTAAAGCTCCTCTGTTTCTGTCCTAAAGCTCCTCTGTTTCTGCTCTAAAGCTCCTCTGTTTCTGCTCTAAAGCTCCTCTGTTTCTGTCCTAAAGCTCCTCTGTTTCTGTCCTAAAGCTCCTCTGTTTCTGCTCTAAAGCTCCTCTGTTTCTGCTCTAAAGCTCGTCTGTTTCTGCTCTAAAGCTCCTCTGTTTCTGCCCTAAAGCTCCTCTGTTTCTGCTCTAAAGCTCCTCTGTTTCTGTCCTAAAGCTCCTCTGTTTCTGCCCTAAAGCTCCTCTGTTTCTGCTCTAAAGCTCCTCTGTTTCTGTCCTAAAGCTCCTCTGTTTCTGCCCTAAAGCTCCTCTGTTTCTGCTCTAAAGCTCCTCTGTTTCTGCTCTAAAGCTCCTCTGTTTCTGCTCTAAAGCTCCTCTGTTTCTGCCCTAAAGCTCCTCTGTTTCTGCTCTAAAGCTCCTCTGTTTCTGCCCTAAAGCTCCTCTGTTTCTGCTCTAAAGCTCCTCTGTTTCTGCTCTAAAGCTCCTCTGTTTCTGCCCTAAAGCTCCTCTGTTTCTGCTCTAAAGCTCCTCTGTTTCTGCTCTAAAGCTCCTCTGTTTCTGCTCTAAAGCTCCTCTGTTTCTGTCCTAAAGCTCCTCTGTTTCTGCTCTAAAGCTCCTCTGTTTCTGTCCTAAAGCTCCTCTGTTTCTGCTCTAAAGCTCCTCTGTTTCTGCTCTAAAGCTCCTCTGTTTCTGTCCTAAAGCTCCTCTGTTTCTGTCCTAAAGCTCCTCTGTTTCTGTCCTAAAGCTCCTCTGTTTCTGCTCTAAAGCTCCTCTGTTTCTGTCCTAAAGCTCCTCTGTTTCTGTCCTAAAGCTCCTCTGTTTCTGCCCTAAAGCTCCTCTGTTTCTGTCCTAAAGCTCCTCTGTTTCTGTCCTAAAGCTCCTCTGTTTCTGCTCTAAAGCTCCTCTGTTTCTGTCCTAAAGCTCCTCTGTTTCTGTCCTAAAGCTCCTCTGTTTCTGCTCTAAAGCTCCTCTGTTTCTGTCCTAAAGCTCCTCTGTTTCTGTCCTAAAGCTCCTCTGTTTCTGCCCTAAAGCTCCTCTGTTTCTGTCCTAAAGCTCCTCTGTTTCTGCTCTAAAGCTCCTCTGTTTCTGCCCTAAAGCTCCTCTGTTTCTGCCCTAAAGCTCCTCTGTTTCTGCTCTAAAGCTCCTCTGTTTCTGCCCTAAAGCTCCTCTGTTTCTGCCCTAAAGCTCCTCTGTTTCTGCTCTAAAGCTCCTCTGTTTCTGTCCTAAAGCTCCTCTGTTTCTGTCCTAAAGCTCCTCTGTTTCTGCTCTAAAGCTCCTCTGTTTCTGCTCTAAAGCTCCTCTGTTTCTGCTCTAAAGCTCCTCTGTTTCTGTCCTAAAGCTCCTCTGTTTCTGCTCTAAAGCTCCTCTGTTTCTGCTCTAAAGCTCCTCTGTTTCTGCTCTAAAGCTCCTCTGTTTCTGCTCTAAAGCTCCTCTGTTTCTGCCCTAAAGCTCCTCTGTTTCTGCTCTAAAGCTCCTCTGTTTCTGTCCTAAAGCTCCTCTGTTTCTGCTCTAAAGCTCCTCTGTTTCTGCTCTAAAGCTCCTCTGTTTCTGTCCTAAAGCTCCTCTGTTTCTGCTCTAAAGCTCCTCTGTTTCTGTCCTAAAGCTCCTCTGTTTCTGTCCTAAAGCTCCTCTGTTTCTGCCCTAAAGCTCCTCTGTTTCTGTCCTAAAGCTCCTCTGTTTCTGTCCTAAAGCTCCTCTGTTTCTGTCCTAAAGCTCCTCTGTTTCTGTCCTAAAGCTCCTCTGTTTCTGCTCTAAAGCTCCTCTGTTTCTGCCCTAAAGCTCCTCTGTTTCTGTCCTAAAGCTCCTCTGTTTCTGTCCTAAAGCTCCTCTGTTTCTGTCCTAAAGCTCCTCTGTTTCTGTCCTAAAGCTCCTCTGTTTCTGCTCTAAAGCTCCTCTGTTTCTGCTCTAAAGCTCCTCTGTTTCTGCTCTAAAGCTCCTCTGTTTCTGCTCTAAAGCTCCTCTGTTTCTGCCCTAAAGCTCCTCTGTTTCTGCTCTAAAGCTCCTCTGTTTCTGTCCTAAAGCTCCTCTGTTTCTGCTCTAAAGCTCCTCTGTTTCTGCTCTAAAGCTCCTCTGTTTCTGTCCTAAAGCTCCTCTGTTTCTGCTCTAAAGCTCCTCTGTTTCTGTCCTAAAGCTCCTCTGTTTCTGTCCTAAAGCTCCTCTGTTTCTGCCCTAAAGCTCCTCTGTTTCTGTCCTAAAGCTCCTCTGTTTCTGTCCTAAAGCTCCTCTGTTTCTGTCCTAAAGCTCCTCTGTTTCTGCCCTAAAGCTCCTCTGTTTCTGTCCTAAAGCTCCTCTGTTTCTGTCCTAAAGCTCCTCTGTTTCTGCTCTAAAGCTCCTCTGTTTCTGCTCTAAAGCTCCTCTGTTTCTGTCCTAAAGCTCCTCTGTTTCTGTCCTAAAGCTCCTCTGTTTCTGCCCTAAAGCTCCTCTGTTTCTGTCCTAAAGCTCCTCTGTTTCTGTCCTAAAGCTCCTCTGTTTCTGTCCTAAAGCTCCTCTGTTTCTGCTCTAAAGCTCCTCTGTTTCTGTCCTAAAGCTCCTCTGTTTCTGCTCTAAAGCTCCTCTGTTTCTGCCCTAAAGCTCCTCTGTTTCTGTCCTAAAGCTCCTCTGTTTCTGTCCTAAAGCTCCTCTGTTTCTGTCCTAAAGCTCCTCTGTTTCTGCTCTAAAGCTCCTCTGTTTCTGTCCTAAAGCTCCTCTGTTTCTGCTCTAAAGCTCCTCTGTTTCTGCTCTAAAGCTCCTCTGTTTCTGTCCTAAAGCTCCTCTGTTTCTGCTCTAAAGCTCCTCTGTTTCTGTCCTAAAGCTCCTCTGTTTCTGCCCTAAAGCTCCTCTGTTTCTGTCCTAAAGCTCCTCTGTTTCTGTCCTAAAGCTCCTCTGTTTCTGTCCTAAAGCTCCTCTGTTTCTGCTCTAAAGCTCCTCTGTTTCTGTCCTAAAGCTCCTCTGTTTCTGTCCTAAAGCTCCTCTGTTTCTGCCCTAAAGCTCCTCTGTTTCTGTCCTAAAGCTCCTCTGTTTCTGTCCTAAAGCTCCTCTGTTTCTGCTCTAAAGCTCCTCTGTTTCTGTCCTAAAGCTCCTCTGTTTCTGCTCTAAAGCTCCTCTGTTTCTGCTCTAAAGCTCCTCTGTTTCTGCTCTAAAGCTCCTCTGTTTCTGCTCTAAAGCTCCTCTGTTTCTGCTCTAAAGCTCCTCTGTTTCTGCCCTAAAGCTCCTCTGTTTCTGCTCTAAAGCTCCTCTGTTTCTGTCCTAAAGCTCCTCTGTTTCTGTCCTAAAGCTCCTCTGTTTCTGCTCTAAAGCTCCTCTGTTTCTGTCCTAAAGCTCCTCTGTTTCTGCTCTAAAGCTCCTCTGTTTCTGCTCTAAAGCTCCTCTGTTTCTGTCCTAAAGCTCCTCTGTTTCTGTCCTAAAGCTCCTCTGTTTCTGTCCTAAAGCTCCTCTGTTTCTGTTTTGTGATGTTTTGAGGAAGTCTAGACAAGTCCTTTAGTTTTCAATCTCTGAACCCAGGTGTTCACTGAGGTCTTCACTGAGCCTGAACCCAGGTCTTCACTGAGTCTGAACCCAGGTCTTCACTGAGTGTGAACCCAGGTCTTCACTGAGTCTGAACCCAGGTCTTCACTGAGGTCTTCACTGAGCCTGAACCCAGGTCTTCACTGAGCCTGAACCCAGGTCTTCACTGAGCCTGAACCCAGGTCTTCACTGAGTCTGAACCCAGGTCTTCACTGAGGTCTTCACTGAGGTCTTCACTGAGTCTGAACCCAGGTCTTCACTGAGGTCTTCACTGAGGTCTTCACTGAGGTCTTCACTGAGGTCTTCACTGAGGTCTTCACTGAGTCTGAACCCAGGTCTTCACTGAGGTCTTCACTGAGGTCTTCACTGAGGTCTTCACTGAGGTCTTCACTGAGTCTGAACCCAGGTCTTCACTGAGGTCTTCACCGAGTCTGAACCCAGGTCTTCACTGAGGTCTTCACTGAGTCTGAACCCAGGTCTTCACTGAGGTCTTCACCGAGTCTGAACCCAGGTCTTCACTGAGGTCTTCACTGAGGTCTTCACTGAGTCTGAACCCAGGTGTTCACTGAGTCTGAACCCAGGTGTTCACTGAGTCTGAACCCAGGTCTTCACTGAGTCTGAACCCAGGTCTTCACTGAGGTCTTCACTGAGTCTGAACCCAGGTCTTCACTGAGGTCTTCACTGAGGTCTTCACTGAGGTCTTCACTGAGGTCTTCACTGAGTCTGAACCCAGGTCTTCACTGAGGTCTTCACTGAGTCTGAACCCAGGTCTTCACTGAGGTCTTCACTGAGGTCTTCACTGAGGTCTTCACTGAGTCTGAACCCAGGTCTTCACTGAGGTCTTCACTGAGTCTGAACCCAGGTCTTCACTGAGGTCTTCACTGAGTCTGAACCCAGGTCTTCACTGAGGTCTTCACTGAGTCTGAACCCAGGTCTTCACTGAGGTCTTCACTGAGTCTGAACCCAGGTCTTCACTGAGGTCTTCACTGAGTCTGAACCCAGGTCTTCACTGAGGTCTTCACTGAGTCTGAACCCAGGTCTTCACTGAGGTCTTCACTGAGTCTGAACCCAGGTCTTCACTGAGGTCTTCACTGAGTCTGAACCCAGGTGTTCACTGAGGTCTTCACTGAGTCTGAACCCAGGTGTTCACTGAGTCTGAACCCAGGTGTTCACTGAGGCAGTGTTGTTTTCGGCCCTTTTAGTTTTAGTCTTAGTCTTAGTCCTTTGGACGAAAATGCATTTAGGTTTAGTCACATTTTAGTCACTTCAAAATGTGATCGTTTTAGTCACGTTTTAGTCAGACGAAAATTAAAAAAGGTTTTTGTCAAGTTTTCGTCGGTTTCATTATAAGAAGTGATAATTAATTTCGATAAGTCTTGGAAATTGGGATAAATAAAAGCTTCTATTGGCTTTTGACAAACAGATGACACCACGATAGGCACTGGCAGAAGTGGCCGACTGTGAACAGGACTTTTCCCAAAAGCGCCCGCTCTCCTCGTCCTCTGATCATCGCTTCGAGATTTTTTTTTTTTTTTTTACCAACAGCGCTGTCTGCACATACGTAGCTACATCAAAGTGCTTTCTGCGTTCAGACGCCACGGTATTGAAAACTGTCCTGAGAAACAACAAAGTCCCTGTGACCTGGATGTCAGACGCTCCGAGGAGGATGTGCACGAGCAGTGACCGCACGCCACGGGGAGAGAGAGAGAGGGAGGGAGAGAGAGAGAGAGAGAGAGAGAGAAAGAGGCGCCGCTGCATCATGAGCAGCGCGGCGCCGCACCGGGTCACGTTTACCGTGTGTTCTCTCACTCCGCGCACAAACTTTGTGTTTGTGAACGATCTGACGAAAAACTTTCTCCCATTTTTGTCTCGTCTCGTCTCATTGACGTAAACTCGTAAACGTCTCGTCATGTTCTCGTCCCCAAAGAGCTCATTTTAGCTCGTCATCGTTACGTTATCGTCATTAAAAAAAGGGGCGTCAACGAAAAGATATCGTTATCGTCTTCGTTGACGAAAACAACACTGCACTGAGGTCTTCACTGAGTCTGAACCCAGGTGTTCACTGAGTCTGAACCCAGGTGTTCACTGAGTCTGAACCCAGGTGTTCACTGAGGTCTTCACTGAGTCTGAACCCAGGTCTTCACTGAGTCTGAACCCAGGTCTTCACTGAGTCTGAACCCAGGTGTTCACTGAGTCTGAGCCCAGGTGTTCACTGAGGTCTTCACTGAGTCTGAACCCAGGTCTTCACTGAGTCTGAACCCAGGTGTTCACTGAGTCTGAGCCCAGGTCTTCACTGAGTCTGAGCCCAGGTGTTCACTGAGGTCTTCACTGAGTCTGAGCCCAGGTCTTCACTGAGTCTGAGCCCAGGTGTTCACTGAGTCTGAACCCAGGTGTTCACTGAGTCTGAACCCAGGTGTTCACTGAGGTCTTCACTGAGTCTGAGCCCAGGTCTTCACTGAGTCTGAGCCCAGGTGTTCACTGAGTCTGAACCCAGGTCTTCACTGAGTCTGAACCCAGGTCTTCACTGAGTCTGAACCCAGGTCTTCACTGAGTCTGAGCCCAGGTCTTCACTGAGTCTGAGCCCAGGTCTTCACTGAGTCTGAGCCCAGGTCTTCACTGAGTCTGAACCCAGGTCTTCACTGAGTCTGAGCCCAGGTCTTCACTGAGTCTGAGCCCAGGTCTTCACTGAGTCTGAACCCAGGTCTTCACTGAGTCTGAACCCAGGTCTTCACTGAGTCTGAACCCAGGTCTTCACTGAGTCTGAACCCAGGTCTTCACTGAGGTCTTCACTGAGCCTGAACCCAGGTCTTCACTGAGTCTGAACCCAGGTCTTCACTGAGTCTGAACCCAGGTCTTCACTGAGTCTGAACCCAGGTCTTCACTGAGTCTGAACCCAGGTCTTCACTGAGCCTGAACCCAGGTCTTCACTGAGTCTGATCCCAGGTCTTCACTGAGGTCTTCACTGAGCCTGAACCCAGGTCTTCACTGAGTCTGATCCCAGGTCTTCACTGAGGTCTTCACTGAGGTCTTCACTGAGTCTGAACCCAGGTCTTCACTGAGGTCTTCACTGAGGTCTTCACTGAGTCTGAACCCAGGTCTTCACTGAGGTCTTCACTGAGGTCTTCACTGAGGTCTTCACTGAGGTCTTCACTGAGTCTGAACCCAGGTCTTCACTGAGGTCTTCACTGAGGTCTTCACTGAGTCTGAACCCAGGTCTTCACTGAGGTCTTCACTGAGTCTGATCCCAGGTCTTCACTGAGGTCTTCACTGAGCCTGAACCCAGGTCTTCACTGAGGTCTTCACTGAGCCTGAACCCAGGTCTTCACTGAGGTCTTCACTGAGGTCTTCACTGAGGTCTTCACTGAGTCTGAGCCCAGGTCTTCACTGAGTCTGAGCCCAGGTCTTCACTGAGTCTGAACCCAGGTCTTCACTGAGGTCTTCACTGAGTCTGAGCCCAGGTCTTCACTGAGTCTGAGCCCAGGTCTTCACTGAGTCTGAACCCAGGTCTTCACTGAGGTCTTCACTGAGGTCTTCACTGAGTCTGAACCCAGGTCTCTGAGCCTGATGTGAAGAGTCGAGCGCTCAGGAACACGTCTGAACATGTGTGGATTCCTCACCCAACAAAGGAGTGATTAAATACCTCCTACACTGATGCTGAATGTTGGCTCAGGACGTCTCTAAGGGTGTCCTATTGTGCATGTTTTGGGGGTCATGTAAAGCGTGGCACTTGGAGAGCCTGGGCAGACACTGGGGGAGGTGTTTCCCACTGAGGCCCTAATGTTTCTGATAATGAGGTCAGATGTTCTGAGTCACTGAGTCACTTCCTGGAGACGTAAACAGACCAGAGAGGAGAGGCAGCTGCAGACGCATGAGTCAGACCTCCTGCTGCTCCTGCTCCTCCTGCTGCTGCTCCTCCTCCTGCTGCTCCTCCTCCTTCTGCTCCTGCTCCTGCTGCTCCTCCTGCTGCTCCTGCTCCTCCTCCTGCTCCTCCTCCTGCTGCTGCTCCTGCTCCTCCTCCTGCTGCTCCTCCTGCTCCTCCTCCTGCTTCTCCTCCTGCTCCTCCTCCTGCTTCTCCTCCTGCTCCTCCTCCTCCTGCTCCTGCTCCTCTTCCTCCTGCTTCTCCTCCTGCTCCTCCTCCTCCTCCTGCTCCTGCTCCTCTTCCTCCTGCTCCTCCTGCTGCTCCTCCTCCTCCTCCTCCTGCTCCTCATCATAAATCCCGGATACAGAAATAAGTTGTTAGTGTCACTTTTAGCCGACTGTTATTAACCTCTTACCACCCGCCATCACCAAGTGCATTCTCTCCTCTTTGCCATTGTCGTCACTTTTTATTTCCCTTGTGTGTTTTTGTCACTTTTTTTCTTTCTTTTTTGCTGGATTTTTGTCACTTTTTTTCTTTTTTTCTGTTGGATTTTTGTCACTTTTTTGCTGGATTTTTGTCACTTTTTTTCTTTTTTTCTGTTGGATTTTTGTCACTTTTTTGCTGGATTTTTGTCACTTTTTTATTACTTTTTGCTGGATTTTTGTCTTTTTTTCTGTTGGATTTTTGTCACTTTTTTGCTGGATTTTTGTCACTTTTTTTCTTTTTTTCTGTTGGATTTTTGTCACTTTTTTGCTGGATTTTTGTCTTTTTTTCTGTTGGATTTTTGTCACTTTTTTGCTGGATTTTTGTCACTTTTTTTCTTTTTTTCTGTTGGATTTTTGTCACTTTTTTGCTGGATTTTTGTCTTTTTTTCTGTTGGATTTTTGTCACTTTTTTGCTGGATTTTTGTCACTTTTTTGCTGGATTTTTGTCTTTTTTTCTGTTGGATTTTTGTCACTTTTTTGCTGGAGTTTTTGTCACTTTTTTTCTGTTGGATTTTTGTCACTTTTTTGCTGGATTTTTGTCACTTTTTTGCTGGATTTTTGTCTTTTTTTCTGTTGGATTTTTGTCACTTTTTTGATGGATTTTTGTCTTTTTTTCTGTTGGATTTTTGTCACTTTTTTGCTGGATTTTTGTCTTTTTTTCTGTTGGATTTTTGTCACTTTTTTGCTGGATTTTTGTCACTTTTTTTCTTTTTTTCTGTTGGATTTTTGTCACTTTTTTGCCGGATTTTTGTCACTTTTTTTCTTTTTTTCTGTTGGATTTTTGTCACTTTTTTGCTGGATTTTTGTCTTTTTTTTCTGTTGGATTTTTGTCACTTTTTTGCTGGATTTTTGTCACTTTTTTTTCTTTTTTTCTGTTGGATTTTTGTCACTTTTTTATTACTTTTTGCTGGATTTTTGTCTTTTTTTCTGTTGGATTTTTGTCACTTTTTTGCTGGATTTTTGTCACTTTTTTATTACTTTTTGCTGGATTTTTGTCTTTTTTTCTGTTGGATTTTTGTCACTTTTTTGCTGGATTTTTGTCACTTTTTTGCTTTTTTTTTTGGTTGGATTTTTTTCTTTTTTTTTTCTTTTTTTCTGCTGGATTTTTGTCATTTTTGTCGCTTTTTTGTTGTGTTTACATCCTCATTTTCTTCTCGTTTTGTAGTCCATGTTCTGTAGAAGCTTTTAGATTTGGAGAAAACATGTTCAGGTGGAGTTAAGAGCTTAAAGCACCAGTGTGTTCATCAATGGGGAGGAAATAATGAAGAAAAAGTTGTATCCGTTTTTCTCTGCCCTTTTGTTTCTCCAATGATACAAATGAACATTCTGCTTCTATGTGACATATTTGAGAATCGTTTTTCCTCCATCATCACTTTCTGCTTTGGATTTGGGCCGTGCTGGATGTGGGGATTCCTCTTGTTCCGTCTCTGTGACGTGATGCTCCTCGGTCTGGAGTCTGTTACAGAGGAATGTGGGGGGGGGGGGTGCACATGACGTCACCTCAGTCGCTCCACATCAGGCCCACAGTCTGATTTAGGACTCTCTCCATGATGATGATGATGATGAAGCAGCTTCAGCCCCTTCAGTCTCTGTGTCTGTAGGACTCTCTCCATGATGATGATGATGATGGAGCAGCTTCAGTCCCTTCAGTCTCTGTGTCTGTTTGTCAGAGACATTCAGGAAGTTCATTATCCCTGATTGTTCCCATGTGTTCCTGGACCAGTCGACTACTCGAATGCTTTATGTCCAGTTTACAAACAGATCTGCGTTCCTGTTGTTCCATGAATTACTGTGTGAACGAGGAGCTTTAACCTCTGACCCCCGCCTTGCCTTTAAATGGTTCTGTTCTGTGTAACATTATGCACAAGGTTTAAACGCTTTTCATGTGCAGTGAACATGGAACCACTTGTGTACGAGTCATACGTCTCATCATCATCATCATCATCATGGACACGGAGGGTTCACCGAGGGGGTGTGGCTGGTACACTTAGATATCAGGGTGTTTGTTGTCGTTGTTTGGAAACAACGACCACAACTAATGAAATAAAAATGAATATTTGATGCTTACTATGATAATAAAGGGTTAAAGAGGTTAAAGAGAGAGGCTAAACCCCTGACCTTTAACCTCAGCCTCACCGGAGCAGCTGGAGGAAGAGTTATGTGCAGATGAAGGGTCGTCTGAGCTGTTTCTCTTATGTCCACAGGACAAACTGTTGGTCTCGTTCCTCCTCGTCTTTAATGCGTCTGTACTTTCATTAAGTTTGATAAAGTTTTTCCCATTTTGATACGGCGGCTGTTCAGCCTCTGTGTCTCTTCTAGTTGTGTTAGTGCATCTGCCCAAATATCCAGGAGTCAGTGTCTCCTCAGAGTCTCCTCAGAGTCTCCTCAGAGTCTCCTCAGAGTCTCCTCAGAGTCTCCTCAGAGTCTCCTCAGAGTCTCCTCAGTGTCTCCTCAGTGTCTCCTCAGAGTCTCCTCAGAGTCTCCTCAGAGTCTCCTCAGAGTCTCCTCAGAGTCTCCTCAGTGTCTCCTCAGTGTCTCCTCAGTGTCTCCTCAGTGTCTCCTCTGTGTCTCCTCAGAGTCTCCTCAAAGTCTCCTCAGTGTCTCCTCAGTGTCTCCTCAGAGTCTCCTCAATGTCTCCTCAGTGTCTCCTCAGAGTCTCCTCAGTGTCTCCTCAGAGTCTCCTCAAAGTCTCCTCAGTGTCTCCTCAATGTCTCCTCAGTGTCTCCTCAGAGTCTCCTCAGTGTCTCCTCAGAGTCTCCTCAATGTCTCCTCAGTGTCTCCTCAGAGTCTCCTCAGTGTCTCCTCAGTGTCTCCTCAGTGTCTCCTCAGTGTCTCCTCAGAGTCTCCTCAGTGTCTCCTCAGTGTCTCCTCAGTGTCTCCTCAGAGTCTCCTCAGAGTCTCCTCAGTGTCTCCTCAGTGTCTCCTCAGTGTCTCCTCAGTGTCTCCTCAGTGTCTCCTCAGAGTCTCCTCAGAGTCTCCTCAGTGTCTCCTCAGAGTCTCCCCGGTGTCTCCCCGGTGTCTCCTCAGTGTCTCCTCAGTGTCTCCTCAGTGTCTCCTCAGTGTCTCCTCAGTGTCTCCTCAGTGTCTCCTCAGTGTCTCCTCAGAGTCTCCTCAGTGTCTCCTCAGTGTCTCCTCAGAGTCTCCCCAGTGTCTCCCCAGTGTCTCCCCAGTGTCTCCTCAGTGTCTCCTCAGTGTCTCTTCAGTGTCTCCCCAGTGTCTCCTCAGTGTCTCCTCAGTGTCTCCCCAGAGTCTCCTCAGTGTCTCTTCAGTGTCTCCCCAGTGTCTCCTCAGTGTCTCCTCAGTGTCTCCTCAGTGTCTCTTCAGTGTCTCCCCAGTGTCTCCTCAGTGTCTCCTCAGTGTCTCCTCAGAGTCTCCTCAGTGTCTCCTCAGTGTCTCCTCAGAGTCTCCTCAGTGTCTCCTCAGTGTCTCCTCAGAGTCTCCTCAGTGTCTCCTCAGTGTCTCCTCAGTGTCTCCTCAGTGTCTCCTCAGTGTCTCCTCAGAGTCTCCTCAGTGTCTCTTCAGTGTCTCCTCAGAGTCTCCTCAGTGTCTCTTCAGTGTCTCCTCAGTGTCTCCTCAGAGTCTCCTCAGAGTCTCCTCAGTGTCTCCTCAGTGTCTCCCCAGAGTCTCCTCAGTGTCTCCTCAGTGTCTCTTCAGTGTCTCCCCAGTGTCTCCTCAGTGTCTCCTCAGTGTCTCCTCAGTGTCTCCCCAGTGTCTCCTCAGTGTCTCCTCAGTGTCTCCTCAGTGTCTCTTCAGTGTCTCCCCAGTGTCTCCTCAGTGTCTCCTCAGTGTCTCCTCAGTGTCTCCTCAGAGTCTCCTCAGTGTCTCCTCAGAGTCTCCTCAGTGTCTCCTCAGTGTCTCCTCAGAGTCTCCTCAGTGTCTCCTCAGTGTCTCCTCAGTGTCTCCTCAGTGTCTCCTCAGAGTCTCCTCAGAGTCTCCTCAGTGTCTCCTCAGTGTCTCCTCAGAGTCTCCTCAGAGTCTCCTCAGTGTCTCCTCAGTGTCTCCTCAGTGTCTCCTCAGAGTCTCCTCAGAGTCTCCTCAGTGTCTCCTCAGAGTCTCCTCGGTGTCTCCTCGGTGTCTCCTCAGTGTCTCCTCAGAGTCTCCTCAGTGTCTCCTCAGTGTCTCCTCAGTGTCTCCTCAGAGTCTCCTCGGTGTCTCCTCGGTGTCTCCTCGGTGTCTCCTCGGTGTCTCCTCGGTGTCTCCTCAGTGTCTCCTCAGTGTCTCCTCAGAGTCTCCTCAGTGTCTCCTCAGTGTCTCCTCAGTGTCTCCTCAGAGTCTCCTCAGAGTCTCCTCAGAGTCTCCTCAGAGTCTCCTCAGAGTCTCCTCAGAGTCTCCTCAGAGTCTCCTCAGAGTCTCCTCAGAGTCTCCTCAGTGTCTCCTCAGTGTCTCCTCAGTGTCTCCTCAGTGTGAGCCCTGAGCCGAGTCATTGGTGATGACTGCATGTGTCCTCGCCCTGTGACGTCATCTGCAGACCTGAGGAAGTGTCCATCGCTCAGACTCGTTCCTCACACTCACATTTCTGAATCACTAAAGAGGAACATTGGAGGATCTGTGTTACTTTGTCCTTCCTGGTCCGCTTGTTTCAGCCGTTTCTCCTGCAGTGTCCAGGTCTTCAGCAGCTTCAGTGTCTGGAGTCCGTTGTTCTCATGTAGATGTTATCTCCAGTTAAAGCTCAGGTTCTGATGACGTGTTGTCCTGTTGCAGATGGACGTGCGGCTCCTCTGTGCTGTGGCTCTGCTGCTCGGACTCTCCGCGGCTCAGAAAGGTCAGTCCGATATCTAACTTCTCCATCCTCCACATGCTGAGACTGTCCCTGACGCTTCCTGTGTCGTCCTGCAGAGGGCAGTGTTTGCATCAAGGCCAACGCGCAGTCGTGTGGGGAGTGCATCCAGGTGTCGGAGTCGTGCGGCTGGTGTTCAGACGAGGTACTGATGAAGGGGGGGCAGAAACGGATTCATTTGACTACTTTTTATTATATTTATTATTATATTATATATTATTATTGATAATGTCACCCCCACAGCCATAAAAAAAAGTAATTTTCTAACATTTGCGAGACAAACGACAATGTTTTTTTTGTTTTTACCGGTCTAAACCTGATCTAAATCAGTCTATACCTGGGCTAAACCAGTCTAAAAGTTGTCAAAAGAAGCATAAACCAGTCCAAACTTGATCTATGCCAGTCTTAACCAGTCCAAACTTGATCTAAACAAGTCTTAACCAGTCCATACTTGATCTAAACCAGTCTTAACCAGTCCAAACTTGATCTATGCCAGTCTTAACCAGTCCAAACTTGATCTAAACAAGTCTTAACCAGTCCATACTTGATCTAAACCAGTCTTAACCAGTCCAAACTTGATCTAAACAAGTCTTAACCAGTCCATACTTGATCTAAACCAGTCTTAACCAGTCCAAACTTGATCTATGCCAGTCTTAACCAGTCCAAACTTGATCTAAACAAGTCTTTACCAGTCCAAACTTGATCATACCAGTCTTAACCAGTCCAAACTTGATCTATGCCAGTCTTAACCAGTCCAAACTTGATCTAAACCAGTCTTTACCAGTCCAAACTTGATCTAAGCCAGTCTTAACCAGTCCACACTTGATCTAAACCAGTCTTAACCAGTCCAAACTTGATCTAAACCAGTCTTAACCAGTCCAAACTTGATCTATGCCAGTCTTAACCAGTCCACACTTGATCTAAACCAGTCTTAACCAGTCCAAACTTGATCTAAACCAGTCTTAACCAGTCCAAACTTGATCTATGCCAGTCTTAACCAGTCCACACTTGATCTAAACCAGTCTTAACCAGTCCAAACTTGATCTATGTCAGTCTTTACCAGTCCAAACTTGATCTATGCCAGTCTTTACCAGTCCAAACTTGATCTATGTCAGTCTTTACCAGTCCAAACTTGATCTAAACCAGTCTTTACCAGTCCAAACTTGATCTATGCCAGTCTTAACCAGTCCACACTTGATCTAAGCCAGTCTTAACCAGTCCAAACTTGATCTATGCCAGTCTTAACCAGTCCAAACTTGATCTAAGCCAGTCTTAACCAGTCCACACTTGATCTAAACCAGTCTTAACCGGTCCAAACTTGATCTAAACCAGTCTTAACCAGTCCAAACTTGATCTATGCCAGTCTTAACCAGTCCAAACTTGATCTATGCCAGTCTTAACCAGTCCAAACTTGATCTAAGCCAGTCTTAACCAGTCCAAACTTGATCTAAGCCAGTCTTAACCAGTCCAAACTTGATCTATACCAGTCCAAACTAGTCCAACCCTGATCTAAACTGGATACTTTAAGTATTACACACTTGGTGGAAAAAGGTAGAGATGATTCAGTAAAGTGTTCCGAGCTACCGCAAACCACTTTGTGTCCTCTCCCCCTGGCCCAGCGCCTCGGTCCCTCACCTGGCCCAGCGCTTCTGTCCCTCACCTGGCCCAGCGCCTCTGTCACTCACCTGGCCCAGCGCCTCTGTCACTCACCTGGCCCAGCGCCTCTGTCACTCCCCTGGCCCAGCGCCTCTGTTACTCACCTGGCCCAGCGCCTCTGTCACTCACCTGGCCCAGCGCCTCTGTCACTCACCTGGCCCAGCGCTTCTGTCCCTCACCTGGCCCAGCGCCTCTGTCACTCACCTGGCCCAGCGCCTCTGTCACTCACCTGGCCCAGCGCCTCTGTCACTCACCTGGCCCAGCACCTCTGACACTCACCTGGCCCAGCACCTCTGACACTCACCTGGCCCAGCACCTCTGTCACTCACCTGGCCCAGCACCTCTGTCACTCACCCAGCGCCTCTGTCACTCACCTGGCCCAGCGCCTCTGTCACTCACCTGGCCCAGCGCCTCTGTCACTCCCCTGGCCCAGCGCCTCTGTCACTCCCCTGGCCCAGCGCCTCTGTCACTCACCTGGCCCAGCGCCTCTGTCACTCACCTGGCCCAGCGCCTCTGTCACTCCCCTGGCCCAGCGCCTCTGTCACTCACCTGGCCCAGTGCCTCTGTCCCTCCCCTGGCCCAGCTCCTCTGTCACTCACCTGGCCCAGCGCCTCTGTCACTCACCTGGCCCAGCGCCTCTGTCACTCCCCCTGGCCCAGCGCCTCTGTCACTCACCTGGCCCAGCGCCTCTGTCCCTCCCCCTGGCCCAGCGCCTCTGTCACTCACCTGGCCCAGCGCCTCTGTCACTCCCCCTGGCCCAGCGCCTCTGTCACTCACCTGGCCCAGCGCCTCTGTCACTCACCTGGCCCAGCGCCTCTGTCACTCACCTGGCCCAGCGCCTCTGTCCCTCACCTGGCCCAGCGCCTCTGTCCCTCACCTGGCCCAGCGCCTCTGTCACTCACCTGGCCCAGCGCCTCTGTCACTCACCCAGCGCCTCTGTCCCTCACCTGGCCCAGCGCCTCTGTCACTCACCTGCCCCAGCGCCTCTGTCACTCACCTGGCCCAGCGCCTCTGTCACTCCCCCTGGCCCAGCGCCTCTGTCACTCACCTGGCCCAGCGCCTCTGTCACTCCCCTGGCCCAGCACCTCTGACACTCCCCTGGCCCAGCACCTCTGACACTCCCCTGGCCCAGCACCTCTGACACTCCCCTGGCCCAGCACCTCTGACACTCCCCTGGCCCAGCACCTCTGTCACTCACCTGGCCCAGCGCCTCTGTCACTCACCTGGCCCAGCGCCTCTGTCACTCACCTGGCCCAGCACCTCTGACACTCACCTGGCCCAGCGCCTCTGTCACTCACCTGGCCCAGCGCCTCTGTCACTCACCTGGCCCAGCGCCTCTGACACTCACCTGGCCCAGCGCCTCTGTCACTCAACTGGCCCAGCGCCTCTGTCACTCACCTGGCCCAGCGCCTCTGTCACTCACCTGGCCCAGCGCCTCTGTCACTCACCTGGCCCAGCGCCTCTGTCACTCACCTGGCCCAGCGCCTCTGTCACTCACCTGGCCCAGCGCCTCTGTCACTCACCCAGCGCCTCTGTCACTCACCTGGCCCAGCGCCTCTGTCACTCACCCAGCGCCTCTGTCACTCACCTGGCCCAGCGCCTCTGTCACTCACCTGGCCCAGCGCCTCTGTCACTCACCTGGCCCAGCACCTCTGACACTCACCTGGCCCAGCACCTCTGACACTCACCTGGCCCAGCACCTCTGTCACTCACCTGGCCCAGCACCTCTGTCACTCACCCAGCGCCTCTGTCACTCACCTGGCCCAGCACCTCTGACACTCACCTGGCCCAGCACCTCTGACACTCACCTGGCCCAGCGCCTCTGTCACTCACCTGGCCCAGCACCTCTGTCACTCACCTGGCCCAGCACCTCTGTCACTCACCTGGCCCAGCGCCTCTGTCACTCACCTGGCCCAGCGCCTCTGTCACTCACCTGGCCCAGCGCCTCTGTCACTCACCTGGCCCAGCGCCTCTGTCACTCACCTGGCCCAGCGCCTCTGTCACTCACCTGGCCCAGCGCCTCTGTCCCTCACCTGGCCCAGCGCCTCTGTCACTCACCTGGCCCAGCACCTCTGACACTCACCTGGCCCAGCACCTCTGACACTCACCTGGCCCAGCGCCTCTGACACTCACCTGGCCCAGCACCTCTGTCACTCCCCTGGCCCAGCGCCTCTGTCACTCACCTGGCCCAGCACCTCTGACACTCACCTGGCCCAGCGCCTCTGTCACTCACCTGGCCCAGCACCTCTGACACTCACCTGGCCCAGCACCTCTGTCACTCCCCTGGCCCAGCACCTCTGACACTCACCTGGCCCAGCACCTCTGTCACTCACCTGGCCCAGCACCTCTGTCACTCACCTGGCCCAGCGCCTCTGTCACTCACCTGGCCCAGCTCCTCTGTCACTCACCTGGCCCAGCACCTCTGACACTCACCTGGCCCAGCGCCTCTGTCACTCACCTGGCCCAGCACCTCTGACACTCACCTGGCCCAGCACCTCTGTCACTCCCCTGGCCCAGCACCTCTGACACTCACCTGGCCCAGCACCTCTGTCACTCACCTGGCCCAGCACCTCTGTCACTCACCTGGCCCAGCACCTCTGTCACTCACCTGGCCCAGCACCTCTGTCACTCACTCCTGCTGCGTCAACCCACTCGCACCATCGCTCAGTCCGTGTCCCGCCTTCAATCCCCAAATCCACACAAGAGCCAGCGCAGGAGAACAATAACAACATCTCTGATAACCCGTGCAGAGTTTGCGGACCTCGACCCCGTCCCGGTTTTCAGGCTGGGAAATGTGGTCACCCTATATCTACTTATTAAAGAGACTGTAATCAGGTTAACATGGCACATTTAGCTTTTTGCCAAATATATTGTTTAAAACAGACTTAGTGGAGTTACTCTCTATATCCAAAATCATGAATGAAATGAAGTTGAATAATATAGTTTTTTTTCTTAATTTTTAAAATAATGTGTTAGGTATCGGATCGGGACTCGGTATCGGGCAATTCTCAAAATCAAATGACTCGGGGGCAAAAAAACCTGATGGGGACATCCCGAGCCTCTGTGGTGCCAGTGCGTGTTGAACTCTCACATGGAGGCGTGTCAGAGGACATGCCGCGGCGTGCTCCGAGCTGATGTGCAGGGCTCGGGGAAACACATTCTCAGGCGAAGACACCAGGAGGGGGGTGAACACGGTGTACACAGTGGGACAAAAACCTTTTTAGTTTGAACTGATGAGTTTCTGAAAGCCTGTGATACTGAAGGAGGAACATGAGGCGATGTCATTGCACCAGGGCGTCTGCAGAGTTGGACAAGTCAAATTTAAGACTTTTTAAGACCTTTTTAAGAGCACAGAATCTCAAAAATAAGACCTGTTTTTGAACGCGCGATATATAAACGGACTGTAAAGAAAATCAGTCCCAAAAATCCAAGAGTCAAACTTGTTTTTGATTTCACAGTGGGACGTACATTTAAACAACCATTCAAGTTTGAACAACCTTATCCCATAATAAGAATATTGAGATTGAATAATTCACAATTATCGACTGAATGAAAGAAAACAACAGATATTTAGTTTGTGTATTTAAAATGCTTTGTGATACTTGAGCTGGTAAAACATTCACTGTTTCTAAAAATAAAAGCAGCTTTTCCACTCGTTTGCAAAGAACAAAACACTGTCAACTTTACAACTCATTCATTATCATTATTATTTTAATGATATTATTATTGGGCCAGAATCTAGTCTGGGTTTTCTGTTTTCTAAACTTGTTTGTCAGATGTTTTGATGAACAAAGTGAGAAACGTGTTTCTAAAGTCACAGGACTTTCTCTTTCCTTCTGTCCCTGAGCAGAGGAGCGTTCGCTTTGAGTTTCCCAACATTCGGACAAACTTTATTGTGATTTATACCGTTCATGACCTAACAGTATAGTGAGGTCACCTGCTGCTCCTCAAAGCGTCTCCGTGTGTGTTTCTGAGACTCACCAGGGCACGTTCCGTGAACCTGATGAGGCCAGTCATCTGAAGGACTTCTCACATACTACAGTTTCTATTACTGCAGCTGCTTTAAGGTTCAGGAGCATCAAACTGTCTTATCATGTTTTTAATCATGGAGTTTGAATGAAACGAAACAATAATGAAGTGTTGTAATGAGATGGTTCAGAGCTCATGAAGGACCTGAACGTCCATGTGAGATGTTTCACACTGACCTGTTTCTCTGCAGGCGTTCCTGAGCGTGGGCGAGGCCAAGTCTGCTCGCTGTGATGACCTTCAGTCTCTGTCTGAGCGCCGCTGTCCTCCTGAGAAGATCGAGAACCCTCGAGGAAGCATCACCATCGACAAGGACCAACCAGTGACCAACCGTAAGAAGGACTCCCCCGAGAAGCTGAAGCCGGAGCAGATCACCCAGATCCAGCCGCAGAAGCTCAGCCTCACCCTCCGCTCTGGTACAGATCATCTACAGAAGAACATCTGTGGAGGGTCAGTGGTTAAATCTCTGCTCACGTGCTGTTTCCAGGTGAACCTCAGACCTTCTCTCTGAAGTTCAAGCGTGCGGAGGATTATCCCATCGACCTGTACTACCTCATGGACCTGTCCTTCTCCATGAAGGACGATCTGGAGAACGTCAAGAACCTGGGCACCGACCTCATGAGGGAGATGCAGGGGATCACCTCTGACTTCAGGATCGGTAAGGACCCGGATGCCCTCCCAGCCTCCTGGAGTGTCACTAAAACCCTCTCAGAACATCAGACTAAATGTGCGGTGATGTGTTGAGTTTTCCTCCTCCACAGCGTTCAAGTCTGTGTTCAGTTCCTTTAGCTTTCGTTTGGGTTATTTGTTTTTTTTTGGTCTTTTTTTGGTCCTCAGGCTTCGGTTCGTTCGTGGAGAAGACGGTGATGCCGTACATCTCCACCACCCCGGCTCGGCTCCAGAACCCCTGCACCTCGAACCAGAACTGCACCAGCCCCTTCAGCTACAAGAACGTCCTCAAGCTGACCAACAAAGGAGACGAGTTCAACCGCCTGGTGAGCCAGCAGCAGATCTCCGGGAACCTGGACTCGCCCGAGGGCGGCTTCGACGCCATCATGCAGGTGGCCGTGTGCGAGGTGAGCACCTGTAAAGACGGGCTCTCCCTGGAGAGCGTTTGGTGACGCTGTGGTTTCTTCTTCCTCAGGACCAGATCGGCTGGAGGAACGTCACGCGGCTGCTGGTGTTCTCCACAGACGCCGGCTTCCATTTCGCCGGAGACGGAAAACTGGGCGGCATCGTCCTGCCCAACGACGGGAGGTGCCACCTGGAGAACGACATGTACACCATGAGCCACTACTACGTACGCAAATACTTTATATATGTACACCATGAGCCACTACTACGTACGCAAATACTTTATATATACTCACATGAACACCATGAGCCACTACTACGTACGCAAATACTTTATATATGTACACCATGAGCCACTACTACGTACGCAAATACTTTATATATGTACACCATGAGCCACTACTACGTACGCAAATACTTTATATATACTTACATGTACACCATGAGCCACTACTACGTACGCAAATACTTTATATATACTCACATGTACACCATGAGCCACTACTACGTACGCAAATACTTTATATATGTACACCATGAGCCACTACTACGTACGCAAATACTTTATATATACTCACATGTACACCATGAGCCACTACTACGTACGCAAATACTTTATATATGTACACCATGAGCCACTACTACGTACGCAAATACTTTATATATGTACACCATGAGCCACTACTACGTACGCAAATACTTTATATATGTACACCATGAGCCACTACTACGTACGCAAATACTTTATATATACTCACATGTACACCATGAGCCACTACTACGTACGCAAATACTTTATATATGTACACCATGAGCCACTACTACGTACGCAAATACTTTATATATACTCACATGTACACCATGAGCCACTACTACGTACGCAAATACTTCACCCGTTCTGTCATTGACCTTCTGTCTCTCTCGTCTGTGTTTGTGTTTGTTTTCTTTAACCCGGGTTGTTTTCTCTGTGTTTGTTTTCTTTAACCCGGTCTGTTTTCTCTGTGTTTGTTTTCTTTAACCCGGGTTGTTTTCTCTGTGTTTGTTTTCTTTAACCCGGTCTGTTTTCTCTGTGTTTGTTTTCTTTAACCCGGTCTGTTTTCTCTGTGTTTGTTTTCTTTAACCCGGGTTGTTTTCTCTGTGTTTGTTTTCTTTAACCCGGTCTGTTTTCTCTGTGTTTGTTTTCTTTAACCCGGGTTGTTTTCTCTGTGTTTGTTTTCTTTATCCCGGGTCTGTTTTCTCTGTGTTTGTTTTCTTTATCCCGGGTTGTTTTCTCTGTGTTTGTTTTCTTTAACCCGGTCTGTTTTCTCAGGATTACCCGTCCATCGCTCACCTGGTGCAGAAACTGAGCGACCACAACATCCAGACCATCTTCGCCGTCACCGAGGACTTCCAGCCCGTCTACAAGGTCAGCTCTTCTACAGGGACTCTGCTCTGCTCTGCTTCATCAGGAACTTCACTCACGTCTGTCCCGTCTTCTTTCAGGAGCTGAAGAACCTCATCCCCAAATCAGCCGTGGGAACTCTGTCGTCCAACTCCAGCAACGTCATCAAGCTCATCATCGACGCCTACAACGTGAGTCTGAGCCCGTTTACATGTGACGGTGTCCGAGCCGTGGCCACGCCCCTTTAGCGTGTTTCCCTTGTGTCGTGTGTGTGCGGCGTTTACCTCCTGATGAACACTTTCCTAACTGCTGCTCCAGGACAGAGGAGCGGAATCATCGACTGCTCTTTAGGTCAGAAAAGACACTTAAACTGGAGCTCAGTTTAAGACACAGGCTCCGCTCAGGGGGAGGGACCAAAACTGACAAACACACCTCACTCTAGTTGTTTTAGTTTCACTCAACAGCAGGTCTTTGTTACTTGCGAGACTTGCCAGTTGAGTGATACTATAGGACAGGGGTAGGCAACGTCAGGCCCGAGGGCCAAATCCGGCCATTCAGCACAGAACCTCTGGCCCTCAAGATGATTTTGAGAAACATTATCACACACATCAGAGAGTACTTTTAACATCATTAGAGTTAAATGGGAGAAAGGAAAAGGTAGAAATACTGTCAATGCACCCACTGAGGTCATATACAGTATTGTTAATATAACACTGGTATTTGAAGGAAGTGCACTAGAAAGAGAATAATCGTTTTAAGGAAGAAATGACATAAATCTACTTGAATTAAGAGATTAAATATAAGGATTGAGTAGATTTGTTCTGGTTTTAGATGAGATAAAAAGTAGTATTTATTCTCTTAATTCAGATATTTTTTGTGACATTTCAAGTGAAAAACAATTGTCTGATTTGAAGTGGGTTTTATTCCTGTTCCATTGGTGCTATAGCATTTGTATCTTGGATTAGTTCAAACCGACTCAAATTCAACATAGAAGAACTGTTATTCAAGCAATTTTAAGTCATTTATCTCATTTAAGACGGTCGTGTTTCCAGTGTTGTGCTTTACTTTGGTCTAATAATCAGCGGTTTCGGCCCTCGGTCTATTTACAATAAAGAAAACTTGCCTCCCCCTGCCATAGGATGTTGGGCAGTTTTGGTCCCTCCTCCTGGGCGGAGCCTGGGTCTTATTTAGACTTAGCTCCAGTTAGAGTAGCAAAAAGGGTCAGTCTCTGCCTTTAATGGTTCCAAAATCATGAACAAAAGTCTACAATAAAAAACATATGAAATAGGTGCACAAACGTGTGATTTTCATCACCACGTTTCTCCGCTGTTAAAGCTCAGAAGTTATTGGAGGCTCATTTTAAAGCTCTGACTGAGCTCTTTCCAGTGGAACAAATGGGAAGTGGGTTCCAGAGATTTAGCCAATATTGACATTACCCAAATATTGGCCAGCTCTGGTTTAAAGCCACTCCGTGTACAATTTTACCCAATGAATACAATTGAAATACAAGCATTTATTTTATGACAGATATATTCATCATTGAAAAATACCTCATACATGTACAAACAAACATGTATCCCCTCTCTTATGATGTGTCTGTAAACTTTATTGGGAGTGGGTGCGTCTCCAGCTCGTCTCCATGTGACGAAAGGTAGAAGAGGTTAGTTTCTCATCCAAATCCATTCTCTGATTACACAGTAATAGCATTTTCTGTGTTGAGCTGGTCATTAGGAGCATGTTTTGTTTTGCCTCAACAGTATAGTCCAAAATCTTACACAGTGTACCTTTAAAGAGGTACACTGTGTAAGATTTTACATTTTGGTGAGTATCAAAGTCGTCTTCCCCCGTTTCATGCTGTTGGGACTAACTATTTTCCTCCACCTCGGTCGCACATTAAACACCTCCTCTTGACATAATCGGGCTGTGACTCGGTTTGTTTGTAAGTGTGAGGGCGGGGCATTCACAGCGGCGCAGCGGTTAGCGCTCACGCCTCACAGCTAGAAGGTCTCGGGTTCCATTCCCACCTGGGCTTTCTGTGTGGAGTTTGCATGTTCTCCCCGTGTCTGCGTAGGTTTCCTCCGGGTACTCCGGTTTCCCCTACCACTAAAAACATGTACAATAGATTCCCCTCTGAGGCAAGGACTCCCCTGAAAAAGAGATTCTTCCTGTCAATGGGACTATCCTGGTTAAATTCAGGCTTTCCTCCAATGAGAGCACGGCTCGGATGTCACGTGTGAGCGCCCCCATAGTCCAGGCGTCTCCATCAAGAAGAGGTCATGACAAAGGATCTGTGTGACCTCAGATCTTCTTTGAAACGTTGTATTTGATGTATCGCTTTTCTCTGCAGACCGGCCTCAGAACCTGCAGAAATGTAACAGGCTAAAAAGTAGATTTCAGACAATAACCAGCGTTATTTATACTGTATTTTATGAGAATAGTAATGTAATACCGTCTGAAACCGTGGCCCTGTGTCCCGCCCAGTCGCTGTCCTCAGAGGTGATCCTGGAGAACAGCAGACTTCCTGAAGGCGTGTCCATCTCCTACAAGTCTGTGTGCAAGAACGGCGCCGAGGGAACCGGCGAGGGCGGCCGCAAGTGCTCCAACATCTCCATCGGCGACGAGGTGAGAGGAGCCCCAGGTTCAGAGACCAGTCCTGGAGGTCGTTAACCCCCCTCCTCTGCTCCAGGTGTCCTTCCAGATCTCCGTGGAGGCGCAGAAGTGCCCGGAGGACGGCAAAGCGGAGGTGATAAAGATCAAACCTCTGGGCTTCAACGAGGAGGTGGAGGTGGTGCTGAACTTCATCTGCGAGTGCGAGTGCTCCACCCTGGGGGAAAGTAACAGCGCCAAGTGCGACAGCGGCCACGGGGCCTTCGAGTGCGGAGCCTGCAAGTACGACCCTCAAAGATCACTTAAACCATGATGAAGCCAGATCTGTGTTAAACATCAGAAATATCCAGAAATGTCCTGCAAACGTCAGGCTTTGTGATGAACTGGGCAGACAAAACATGTTCCACATTTACCCCCTTTCTCCCCAATTTTCCTCAAACTTTTTACCAATTATTACAGATCCCACCAGGGGACATGGATGAGATAAAAAAGGGTAATTATGTCGTGATCCTGACTTAAGTCGGGGGCAACGAGACATTAACTCGGGGCTCGAGATGGCGAGCGCGGTAAAGTTGGTTGGATATTGAATATTCACCATATCCGGTCAGATTTAGGGACTGTCAGCAAATAACTCTTCTTAAAGAGTGTGTATTCTGCTTTCTTCAGTCCCATAGCACCAGTCTATATCACACTACAATGATGACAAACCTTCTGTTGGTCTGTAAATGCAGTAAATTAGAATAACTGCCTTGTATAAAATGTCTCTCTCAAAATGGCTGTAGTGAATGTCTTGAAATAGGCCCCTGTCTCTTTAAGAACCTCTGAGCCTTTAGACACGCCCCCTCCACACGCTGTCTGTGGCATCAGTGGGGAGGGGGTTCTGCTGAGGAGCAGTGGTTGGTTACTCGGCTGGTGACGAAAGCTCGGAGGCGTCTCCAGGAGGTGGGGGCGTTCCTAGGAGGACTCAGGCAAACCTATCCCTAAAATGGCCGCCATCAGAGTTTTTACAGATTACTCAGAAATACGTGAATGTGCCAAGGCAACACTTCAGGCATGTTTTTAATGAGGGAACGACAGAATAACATGATGGAAAGCTTGAAAAAGTCCATTTTGCAGAATCCCCCCTTTAATATCACTGCTAAAAGAAAAAAAAAGAAATATTAAAAATCATCCAAGTTGTATGAAAATTGCGATCTGTTTTATCTGTGGTGATTTAGCAAAGTATTTCAGCACAAAGCTTTTTTTATGTGCACTTTACTTATAGCTGTGATATTAAGTACAGTAATTTGCTGACGGTCCCTAAATCCGACCGGCTGGTCAACGAGCGTTAGCCGCTTCCCGGTGGGTGTCCGGCAGCCTCACAGCCGTCTGAATATCTGCTGACTATCCCTAACCCTAAGCCTAGCTATTTTATATATCCATTATATACACATTTCCCCCCCCAATTTGTCCCCTATTCTTTCACAGTCATTCCTCTATTTCTTCCGCATTGTTTCCAAAAATGCTTCCCAAGAATATTATTAATCCCCCTCCATTTTTCTGTGATTTTTCCCCCTCCCCCACAATTTTGAACCCCTTTGTGCCTCTGTTTTCCCATTTTATAAAGTGTTTTCCCCACATTTTCTGGTCATTGTAAGATCCACACGTTTCCAACATGGATTTTTGTCTGACATGATCTCGTGGACGACATGCTGCCCCCCTCCTGCTGTGGTTTCAGGTGTAACGAGGGCCGGATCGGGCGTCTGTGCGAGTGCAGTAAAGACGAGGTCCGCACCGAGGACCTGGACGCAAACTGCAGGAAGGACAACGGGACCGACATCTGCAGCAACAACGGGGACTGTGTGTGCGGAACCTGCGAGTGCAAGAAGAGGGAGAACCCTGCGGAGGTCTACAGCGGGACCTACTGCGAGTGCGACAACTTCAACTGTGACCGGAGCAACAACAAGCTCTGCGGAGGTGAGCGAGTACTGCTACTGCTAATACTGCTACTGCTAATGCTACTGCTACTGCTAATGCTACTGCTACTGCTAATGCGAGTGCGACAACTTCAACTGTGACCGGAGCAACAACAAGCTCTGCGGAGGTGAGCGAGTACTGCTAATAGTGCTACTGCTACTGCTAATACTGCTACTGCTACTGCTAATACTACTACTACTACTACTGCTACTGCTAATACTACTACTGCTACTGCTAATACTACTACTGCTACTGCTACTGCTAATGCGAGTGCGACAACTTCAACTGTGACCGGAGCAACAACAAGCTCTGCGGAGGTGAGCGAGTACTGCTAATACTGCTACTGCTACTGCTACTGCTAATACTACTACTACTGCTACTGCTAATACTACTACTGCTACTGCTAATACTACTACTGCTACTGCTACTGCTAATGCGAGTGCGACAACTTCAACTGTGACCGGAGCAACAACAAGCTCTGCGGAGGTGAGCGAGTACTGCTAATACTGCTACTGCTAATACTACAACTGCTACTGCTACTGCGAGTGCGACAACTTCAACTGTGACCGGAGCAACAACAAGCTCTGCGGAGGTGAGCGAGTACTGCTACTGCTACTGCTAATACTACTGCTACTACTGCTAATATTACTGCTACTGCTACTGCTAATACTACTGCTGCTACTGCTACTGCGAGTGCGACAACTTCAACTGTGACCGGAGCAACAACAAGCTCTGCGGAGGTGAGGGAGTACTGCTAATACTACTGCTAATACTGCTAATACTGCTACTGCTACTGCTACTGCTACTACTACTGCTAATACTACTACTGCTACTGCTAATACTACTACTGCTACTGCGAGTGCGACAACTTCAACTGTGACCGGAGCAACAACAAGCTCTGCGGAGGTGAGCGAGTACTGCTAACACTACTACTGCTACTGCTACTACTACTGCTACTGCTATTGATACTACTTCTAATGCTACTACTGCTACTGCTACTACTACTGCTACGACTACTGTTACTGCTACTACTGCTAATACTAGTGCTACTGCTACTACTGCTGCTGCTACTGCTAATACTACTACTACTGCTACTACTGTTACTGCTACTACTGCTAATACTATTGCTACTGCTACTACTGCTGCTGCTACTGCTAATACTACTACTACTATTACTACTGCTACTGCTACTGCGAGTGCGACACCTTCCACTGTGACCGGAGCAGCAGGCTCTGTGGGGGTGAGGGAGTACGTGTCACACATATCTAAAGGAGTGCTGTCTCTCCCCGGCCTCTGTAAAATAACTTATAAATCGGGCTAACATGAGCTCTCCCTCTGTGTCCAGGTCACGGCCGGTGCGAGTGCAGGAAGTGCATCTGCGACGCCAACTACACAGGAAGTGCGTGCGACTGCTCTCTGGACCAGACTTCCTGTTTGGCGAAAAACGGTCAGATCTGTAACGGCCGCGGGACGTGCGAGTGCGGCGTCTGCAAATGCACCGACCCCAAGTTCCAGGGACCGACGTGCGAGCTGTGCCCCACGTGTCCAGGAGTCTGCCCCGAGCACAAGTACGTCACTAACCCCCTCACAGGCGCCCCCCGGAGTCTGCCCCGAGCACAAGTACATCACTAACCCCCTCACAGGCGCCCCCTGGAGTCTGCCCCGAGCACAAGTACGTCACTAACCCCCTCACAGGTTCCCCCTGGAGTCAACCCCAAACACAAGTGCGTCACTAACCCCCTCACAGGCGCCCCCTGGAGTCAACCCCAAACACAAGTACGTCACTAGCCCCCTCACAGGCGCCCCCTGAGGTCTGCCCCGAGCACAAGTACGTCACTAACCCCCTCACAGGCGCCTCCTGGAGTCTGCCCCGAGCACAAGTACGTCACTAACCCCCTCACAGGCGCCCCCTGGAGTCTGCCCCAAACACAAGTACGTCACTAACCCCCTCACAGGCGCCCCCTGAGGTCTGCCCCGAGCACAAGTACGTCACTAACCCCCTCACAGGCGCCCCCTGGAGTCTGCCCCGAGCACAAGTACGTCACTAACCCCCTCACAGGCGCCCCCTGGAGTCTGCCCCGAGCACAAGTACGTCACTAACCCCCTCACAGGCGCCCTCTGGAGTCTGCCCCGAGCACAAGTACATCACTAACCCCCTCACAGGCGCCCCCTGGAGTCTGCCCCGAGCACAAGTACATCACTAACCCCCTCACAGGCGCCCCCTGGAGTCTGCCCCGAGCACAAGTACGTCACTAACCCCCTCACAGGCGCCCCCCGGAGTCTGCCCCGAGCACAAGTACGTCACTAACCCCCTCACAGGCGCTCCCTGGAGTCTGCCCCAAACACAAGTACGTCACTAACCCCCTCACAGGCGCCCCCTGGAGTCTGCCCCGAGCACAAGTACGTCACTAACCCCCTCACAGGCGCCCCCCGGAGTCTGCCCCGAGCACAAGTACGTCACTAACCCCCTCACAGGCGCCCCCTGGAGTCTGCCCCGAGCACAAGTACGTCACTAACCCCCTCACAGGCGCCCCCTGGAGTCTGCCCCGAGCACAAGTACACTACTAGCCCCCTCACAGGCGCCCCCTGGAGTCTGCCCCGAGCACAAGTACGTCACTAACCCCCTCACAGGCGCCCCCCGGAGTCTGCCCCGAGCACAAGTACGTCATTAACCCCCTCACAGGCGCCCCCTGGAGTCTGCCCCGAGCACAAGTACGTCACTAACCCCCTCACAGGCGCCCCCTGGAGTCTGCCCCAAGCACAAGTACGTCACTAACCCCCTCACAGGCGCCCCCTGGAGTCTGCCCCGAGCACAAGTACGTCACTAACCCCCTCACAGGCGCCCCCTGGAGTCTGCCCCGAGCACAAGTACATCACTAACCCCCTCACAGGCGCCCCCTGGAGTCTGCCCCGATCACAAGTGCGTCACTAACCCCCTCACAGGCGCCCCCTGGAGTCTGCCCCGAGCACAAGTACGTCACTAACCCCCTCACAGGTTCCCCCTGGAGTCTGCCCCGAGCACAAGTACGTCACTAACCCCCTCACAGGCGCCCCCTGGAGTCTGCCCCAAACACAAGTACGTCACTAACCCCCTCACAGGCGCCCCCTGGAGTCTGCCCCGAGCACAAGTACATCACTAACCCCCTCACAGGCGCCCCCTGGAGTCTGCCCCGAGCACAAGTGCGTCACTAACCCCCTCACAGGCGCCCCCTGGAGTCTGCCCCGAGCACAAGTGCGTCACTAACCCCCTCACAGGCACCCCCTGGAGTCAACCCCAAACACTAGTACGTCACTAACCCCCTCACAGGCGCCCCCTGGAGTCAACCCCAAACACAAGTACGTCACTAACCCCCTCACAGGCGCCCCCTGGAGTCTGCCCCGAGCACAAGTACGTCACTAACCCCCTCACAGGCGCCCCCTGGAGTCTTCCAGTAGCAGTAGCAGTAGTAGTATTAGCAGTAGCATTAGTAGCAGTAGTAGCAGTAGTAGTATTAGCAGTAGCATTAGTAGTAGTAGCAGTAGTAGCAGTAGCATTAGTAGTATTAACAGTAGCATTAGTAGCAGCAGTAGCATTAGTAGCAGTAGTAGTATTAGCAGTAGCAGTAGCAGTAGCAGCAGTAGTAGTATTAACAGTAGCATTAGTAGCAGTAGCATTAGTAGTATTAACAGTAGCAGTAGCATTACTAGTATTAACAGTAGCATTAGTAGCAGTAGCAGTAGTAGCAGTAGTAGTATTAACAGTAGCATTAGTAGCAGTAGCATTAGTAGTATTAACAGTAGCATTAGTAGCAGTAGCAGTAGTAGCAGTAGTAGTATTAACAGTAGCATTAGTAGCAGTAGCATTAGTAGTATTAACAGTAGCATTAGTAACAGTAGCAGTACTAGCAGTAGCAGTAGCAGTAGTAGCAGTAGTAGTATTAACAGTTGCATTAGTAGCAGTAGTAGTATTAACAGTAGCAGTAGTAACAGTAGCAGTAGCAGTAGCAGTAGTAGCAGTAGTAGTATTAACAGTAGCAGTAGTAGCAGTAGTAGTATTAGCAGTAGCATTAGTAGCAGTAGTAGCAGTAGTAGCAGTAGTAGTAGTAGTATTAGCAGTAGCAGTATTAGTATTAGCAGTAGTAGTAGTAGCAGTAGTAGCAGTAGCAGTAGTAGTAGTAGTATTAGCAGTAGCAGTATTAGTATTAGCAGTAGCAGTAGCATTAGTAGCAGTAGTAGCAGCAGTAGCATTAGTAGCAGTAGTAGCAGTAGTAGTATTAACAGTAGCAGTAGCAGTAGTAGCAGTAGTAGCAGTAGTAGTAGCAGTAGTAGCAGTAGTAGCAGTAGTAGCAGTAGTAGCAGTAGTAGCAGTAGTAGCAGTAGTAGCAGTAGTAGCAGTAGCAGTAGTAGCAGTAGTAGTATTAGCAGTAGCATTAGTAGCAGTAGTAGCAGTAGCAGTAGTAGTAGTAGTATTAGCAGCAGCAGTATTAGTATTAGCAGTATCAGTAGTAGCAGTAGTAGTAGTAGCAGTAGTAGTAGTAGCAGTAGTAGCAGTAGCAGCAGTAGCAGTAGTAGTAGTAGTAGTATTAGCAGTAGCAGTATTAGTATTAGCAGTAGCAGTAGCATTAGTAGCAGTAGTAGCAGCAGTAGCATTAGTAGCAGTAGTAGCAGTAGTAGTATTAACAGTAGCAGTAGCAGTAGTAGCAGTATTAGTAGTAGCAGTAGTAGTAGTAGCAGTAGTAGTATTAGCAGTAGCATTAGTAGCAGTAGTAGCAGTAGTAGTAGTATTAGCAGTAGTAGTATTAGTATTAGCAGTAGTAGCAGTAGTAGTATTAGTAGCAGTCGCATTAGTGGCAGTAGTAGTAGTAGCAGCAGTAGCAGTAGTAGCAGTTGTTGTATTAGCAGTAGCAGTATTAGTATTAGCAGTAGCAGTAGTAGCAGTAGTAGTATTAACAGTAGCAGTAGTAACAGTAGCAGTAGTAGCAGTAGCATTAGTAGCAGTAGCATTAGTAGCTGTAGTAGCAGTTGCAGTAGTAGCAGTAGCATTAGTAGCAGTAGCAGTAGCATTAGTAGCAGTAGTAGTAGTAGTAGTAGAAGTAGTAGCAGTAGTGTATTACCAGCAGTAGCAGTAGTAGTATTAGCAGTAGTAGCAGTAATAGTAGTAGTATTAGTGCTTGAATATGTAAATGCATGAATGCATGAATGTGTGACTGTGTGACTGTGTGAATATGTAAATGTGTAAATGTGTGACTTTGTGAATATGTAAATGGGTGACTGTGTGACTGTATGAATATGTAAATGTGTGAATGTGTGAATATATAAATGTGTGACTGTGTGACTGTATGAATATGTAAATGTGTGACTGTATAAATATATAAATGTGTAAATGTGTGAATGTGTGAATATATAAATGTGTGACTGTGTGACTGTATGAATATATAAATGTGTGACTCTGTGACTGTGTGAATATATAAATGTGTGACTGTATAAATATGTAAATGTGTGACTGTATGACTGTATGAATATATAAATGTGTGACTGTATGACTGTATGAATATATAAATGTGTGACTGTGTGAATATATAAATGTGTGACTGTGTGACTGTATGAATATATAAATGTGTGACTGTATGACTGTATGAATATATAAATGTGTGACTGTGTGAATATATAAATGTGTGACTGTGTGAATATATAAATGTGTGACTGTATGAATATATAAATGTGTGACTGTGTGACTGTATAAATATGTAAATGTGTGACTGTGTGAATGTGTGAATATATAAATGTGTGACTGTATGAATATATAAATGTGTGACTGTATAAATATGTAAATGTGTGACTGTGTGAATATATAAATGTGTGACTGTATGAATATGTAAATGTGTGACTGTATGAATATATAAATGTGTGACTGTGTGAATATATAAATGTGTGACTGTGTGAATATATAAATGTGTGACTGTGTGACTGTGTGAATATATAAATGCGTGACTGTGTGAATATATAAATGCGTGACTGTGTGAATATATAAATGTGTGACTGTGTGAATATATAAATGTGTGACTGTGTGAATATATAAATGTGTGACTGTATGAATATATAAATGTGTGACTGTATGACTGTGTGAATATATAAATGTGTGACTGTGTGACTGTATAAATATGTAAATGTGTGACTGTGAATATATAAATGCGTGACTGTATGAATATATAAATGTGTGACTGTGTGAATGTATGAATATATAAATGCGTGACTGTGTGACTGTGTGAATATATAAATGCGTGACTGTGTGAATGTATGAATATATAAATGTGTGACTGTGTGAATATAGAAATGTGTGACTGTGTGACTGTGTGAATGTGTAAATGTGTGACTGTGTGACTATGAATATATAAATGTGTGACTGTGTGACTGTATGAATATATAAATGTGTGACTGTATGAATATATAAATGTGTGACTGTGTGAATATATAAATGTGTGACTGTGTGAATATATAAATGTGTGACTATATGAATATATAAATGCGTGACTGTGAATATATAAATGCGTGACTGTGTGACTGTGTGAATATATAAATGTGTGACTGTGTGAATATATAAATGTGTGACTGTGTGAATATATAAATGTGTGACTGTGTGAATATATAAATGTGTGACTGTGTGAATATGTAAATGCGTGACTGTGTGACTGTGTGAATATGTAAATGTGTGACTGTGTGACTGTATGAATATGTAAATGTGTGACTGTGTGAATATGTAAATATGTGACTGTGTGAATATGTAAATGTGTGACTGTGAATAAATAAATGCGTGACTGTGTGAATATATAAATGCGTGACTGTGTGAATATATAAATGCGTGACTGTATATATAAATGCGTGACTGTGTGACTGCTGCAGGGACTGCGTGCAGTGCCGGGCCTTCGAGACGGGGGAGAAGAAGGAGTCCTGCGAGCGCGACTGCAGCTACTTCACCATGATCAAAGTGAAGGACCACAGTAAGATGCCTCAGCCCACGGACCAGAGCTTCCCCCTGACCCACTGCAAGGAGCGCGACGAGAACGACTGCTGGTTCTACTTCACCTACAGCGTCCGCAACAGCACCAAGGAGGTGTACGTGGTGGAGAAGCTGGGTACGGCCACGCCATGTTCTTCCATTCACCTGCTACACTGGCCCACAGGCTGCCAGCTTTTACATTCGGAGCCTCTGAATACTGTGTGTGTTCTAACGTGTGTCCCCCCCCCCCTCCCTCAGAGTGCCCCCCCGGCCCCGACATCATCCCCATTGTGCTGGGCGTGGTGGCGGGCATCGTGCTCATCGGTCTGGCTCTGCTGCTCATCTGGAAGCTGCTCATGATCATCCACGACCGCCGCGAGTTCGCCAAGTTCGAGAAGGAGAAGATGAACGCCAAGTGGGACACGGTGAGTGCGGAATCCGGGACACAGCCTCACTCCCCCAACCTCCTTTTCACCTGATTGGAGCTTTAGCTCGTAGTATTGGCTTGTTGCAGAATGTGGCTACGCTAGTTCCTCTGAGCTGAAGGTGTGGGCACTGGTACTTCCTGTTCGTATTAATTTCCATTAAGATTAGCTCAGACCCGTTCGAATCATGGTATTTCCTACAGATCCTGTGGTGGACAGTGAGTTTCTGGTAGACGATCACTTCCTGCAGGTGAACGAGTTGCTGTACAGTGTAAATGTTTCCGTAGAGGAGACGTCTATGTTCATAACGATCAGTGAGTTTGTCTTGAAGCTAAAGGCTAACATTAATTTCATGCATTATACAATTTGAAATGGCGCCTTTTATTAAAAACAAATTATATCACGTTAGCCTTTAGCTTCAAAACAAACTATCAATCCTGTCCACAACATAATCTTTAGACGATATGATTATTATTCCAGGAAAAGAATCCAGACAGGAACTAGCATAGCCACACCGTGCAACAGGCCAATTAGCTTTGGGAATGCTCTGTGCATCATCAAGGCCCAAACACATTCCCAGCACAGATCCAGCCACTGAAATGTGTTTTCCTGTGGCAAAGTCTGATGTGTCTTTGTAAAAGCCTCACATGAAGCTAATCCTCCATCGCTGTTTACCAAAGGTCCAACCATCCCAGCCGTAGACCTGGACTCTGGGCTTCATATTTCCCCTCTGAACCAAACACTTTAGACGCTCCTGACCCGTCCTCTGTGTGTCTTTATTTCAGGGAGAGAACCCGATCTACAAGAGCGCCGTGACCACCGTGGTGAACCCCAAATACGAGGGGAAATGACCGGAGCAAAGCTGAGCAGGAGAACCAGGAGAACCGGGAGAACCCCAGAGTCTGCGTCCGTTCTCCGCCTCGCTCTGAGAATCACTCTTTACTTGTTAAGGTCCGCCTCACTTTCACGTCCAAGCAGAACTTCCCCTTTGAGTCTTGGAGCAAAGTCTAAATCTGAATTCTTGGTTTGTGAACGAGCGTTCTGGAGCCGAGACTTGGTCAGAGTCGTGTCTTTCATGTTTTTTATGTTTCCTGGTTTTGTACAGGGCCGGGGGGAATAACGGGTTTGATAAATCATTCTCCAGATCCAAGCTTTTATTCTGAATTGGATCTTTTTATACTTGTGTCTACGGCTGGTTCAACACTAGTACTTTAACGATACTTTTACGATACTTAAGGGGAGACACTACAGGCAAAACTCAATTTTTTCAGTTTTCAGGTTTTGGGCCAAATCTGTCTCTGAACATATAAACTTTCACCCGGAAACAGAAAACACGCCTAATCTTCACAATAACATGTTTAAATATTGCGCTGATTCAATGTTCCCCCATAGACTTATATGGGAGAACACAATTTCAAGGGCCTTTTTCTCCAAACACATGTTTCTGTCATTGTGGCGACACTATGTCCACGTCAGTCGGACCTAAAGACTTGAACGATATTTGGAAGATTTTTTCAGAGGGATTTTTTATTATTTAATCCCTTAAGCCCCATTTATTGAGTTTTGAATGTCAAAAAATGAGGCGAAAATTACATTTTTACACATTTTTCCACTAAAAAACAGCTTATTTTAAAACTAAACAAGAAATCCAAAATCACCTCTGAAAAAGTCTTGGCAACTCATTCATTAATAAAATGAAACCATACATTTGAATGTAGCTCTGTCCATTATTCAGATTTCGTTGCCGAAAAGATGTGAAATTTGAGGCATTTTTAGGCACAAAACACCTTGTTCTTATATGAAAAGATAAAATGACATAAAACTTGCATGTATTTTTTTCTCACATTTATGCCAGTGATCGACAGCAAATTGATATCTGTAAATATACATTTTTTCCCCCATTCACCTGCAGTGTCTCGCCTTAAACTGAAATATTTATCGTCGAGAACCAGAAAAAATCATTGGTATTTCTCCCATTAGGACTTTCCCAACGTTCACCTGATCATCACGATGTTTGAAAAGCCGGTTTCCTTCAGTCGCTCCTGCAGCGTTTCAGCCTCACAGCCTTTGACTGAACAGTGTGTGGAGAAAAAAAACAAGGAGAAATAAAAACATTTTTTTAAGAGGAAAAAATGAGTAACAAGAAATTGTGTAAAAAAAACGACAGTAGGGCCGGATCCACTTCTGTCACGATCCGATACGTGTCACGATACTCAGGGGCCGATCCGATACAATAAGTTATTAGGATTTGTCATGTGTTCACCTTAAAGCAGTACTAAGTAACTCTTCCCCCTAGAGGCCATGAGCGCAACTGCAGGTGTCGTAGCATGTTATGATTTTTTAACTTATTAATTGTCTTGGAGAGTAAATACTACGCCGACAGGAAAGGCGAAGGGAGAGAGGGTTACTGTGCATCCAATTATACAACGGAAATAACTTTTTTTCACTCAAACTTTGCTGTAAATACTGTTTAAAGTGACGCTAGCCCGCAGTTAGCTGTGCCCGTTAGCATGTTAGCTTCTTCTTCGTGATTCCATTAGCGTGTATTGGTGACAGTGAAGTTGCAAACATGGTTTTCTGGCCAGAGACACCAGGGGGCGATGAAAGACCCTCCAATCATCCCATAAACACTTGTATCACCCCCACAGGGACGACGGGGAGGGTTTATTAAGGTAAACACGTTACTTAGTTCTGCTTTAAAATGTGTAAAAAGAAAAGTCATGTGACCCAACGCCATTCGATAGTTTTTAAAGTGCATTAAAGCAGCACTAAGTGACGTGTTGACATTAACAAACCCTCCCCGTCGTCCCTGTGGGGGTGATACAAGTGTTTATGGGATGATTGGAGGGTCTTTCATCGCCCCCTGGTGTCTCTGCACAGAAAACCATGTTTGCAACTTCACTGCCACCGGACCGGAGTCACCAATACACACTAATGAAATCACGAAGAAGAAGCTAACATGCTAACTGCGGGCTAGCGTCACTTTAAACAGTATTTACAGCCAAGTTTGAGTTTGTACAATATCCCTCTGTCCCCTCGCCTTTCCTGTCAGCGTCGTATTTACTCTCCAAGACAATCAGTTAAAACATCGTAACTTGCTACGACACCTGCAGTTGCGCTTGTGGCCTCTAGGGGGAAGAGTTACTTAGTACTGCTTTAACACAGGATGTAACACAGAGCTGTTACTGAGTCATATCCTGATATATTTAGGCTGAATATCGATAAACGACCCGCAAAGTGACGTAACATAAACACTGGATAACAAAACTCCATCAGGTCCATATTTAAATAATGATCTTGAATAAAAAGAGCCGATTAAATAAAGGGCAGTGTTTATATATAAATAATTAACTGAAGGGTTTATCTGAATTTGAACTATATCAGTAAACCCGATATGGTCCATTTCTCATATATCGCCCAGCCCTAATTGAAAGTATTGCGATTCTTGAAAAAGTATCGATCTGCGACCCAAATCCGATCTGATATTTTGTCCCAGCCCTAGAAAATAGGAGAAAAATTAGAACTTAAGAAAAGGCAAAAGTCGGGTCAGATTTGGGTGAAAAAGATCATTTCTTTGAGCTGAGAAAAGGACTGGCTTGAGTCCTGGGACCAGCAGCGTTCACACTGCAGACGTTTGGTTTCGGCCTCAGTCTGGTGCGGTGTTGAGTCTCGTACTGGCGTCTCCGGGAGTTCCTTCGTGGGTGAACTCGGGCCACACTCGTCACAGACTTTACAGCTTTACCTGAACCGTTCCATGTTCCTTCAGCCGCTGATCGACCGCCTCACCCTGGTCACTGCTGTAAATGTGGCCCTGATTCACCCACTCTTTCTGTCTTTATCTTGTTTATGTGGTGTGAAGTTTTTCATGTTTTGCCAAAGACTGAACGAGTCGGGACGGGCTCGTTTTTGTTAAATCCTTCATCGCTTTGTGACACGAGCTCCAAGATCACATTCAAAACTGTTCAAGGAGAATGAGTCTGGCACCGTGAGCAGAAGAGGCTTCTTCTTCTTCTTCTTCTTCTCTTTAGAAGGAGGTGACGTCATGTGCTTTACCTCTGTCTATGTCACTTCCTGTCTGTCCAATAAGGAAGTGAAACTATAAACACCAGAATAAACCGATCAGTGCGTCTCGTCATCGGCCTCCGAGGGCGGCCATGTTGGATTTGTTTTGGCGCTCGTGTCACAGCTTTGTCCTGATTCTCGTGTAAAGCCATTTCTAAATGAACAATCAATGCAACCGTGTGAGGTTAACCCTGTGAGGATAACCCTGTGAGGTGAGGTTAGCCCTGTGTGTTTATATGATCTGTATCTCAGGTTTGACTGTCCTGTCCACCGTTCGCTGCTCGTCCTCAGAGGATCATCGTCCTCAGAGGATTGTCCTCCTCAGAGGATTGTCCTCCTCAGAGGATTGTCCTCCTCAGAGGATCACTGTCCTCAGAGGATCACTGTCCTCAGAGGATCACTGTCCTCAGAGGATCGTCCTCCTCAGAGGATCGTCCTCCTCGATGATCGATCGATTGATGATCCTCTGAGGAGGACGATCCTCTGAGGACAGTGATCCTCTGAGGATCGTCCTCCTCTGGCAGGTCTCGCTCTGTGGAGCTGTTTCTCGAGTAAAAGTCAATCTCAGTTTTTTCCTGAGGTTTAGTTTCTCTGAAAGTTTCAACCAAAGCTTTTATTTCAAACTTTTATCATGAAAACTTAATGTAGCAAAACCTGATCCTCATCGAGACGGCTCCGTATGCAGATTATGTCACTGAGAACACTTAGTACTATAGTACTATAGTATTGTAGTACTATAGTATCATAGTTCTATAATATCATAGCACTATAGTATTGTAGTACTATAGTACAGTCTGAGTATTTGGAGGCGAGTCCTGCAGCAGCAGTGGTCGGGTCGACGGCGTCTCGTGTTCAGACCGGCTTCACTTTGTAACTGTTTTATTTTGTGTTCAGTGATTTTTCCTTCTTGTTTTGAATCCAGACGTCACAGGAGCCTCGGCGGCGTCTGGATTTATTTATTAAATAAAACTCTTTTAAAACACCTGTTTGTTTGTTTTTGTTTTGTCACATGACGGAACATTAACCCCTGAGTGAAGTGTTTGAATCTAAATGTTCTTTTCTAAAGTGCTTTAAAGCAGGACTCGCTCTCAGACACTGGGGAGAGGAGGAAGTGTCTTGCCCAAGGACACCAGCACAGTGTGGACGAGCCGCTCGGCCATTCTTCATCTTTATTTGTTTTCGTCTATTTTGATTTTCAGGAAGCTTTTAGATTTGGGTAAAGCTCGGTTGAGGCGGGACTGGTGGCCCCTCTGTGCTCTTCCAGAATACAGGACATTTGGCCGGTCCGCCCCGTGTCTGCGTAGCTTTCCTCCGGGTTCCCCTACCACTAAAAACATGTACAATAGATTCCCCTCTGGGACTTCCCTGAAAAAGGGATTCTTAATCTCAGTGGGACTATCCTGGTTTAACCTCTTAACTCCCACCTGATCGGATCCCATTTTCTCCAGTTCGGCTTTACCCGAATCAAAGAGAGTCTTGGGGAAAAAAGCAAGAAAACAAAAATGTGACAAATTGTGTTAATTCTGACACGCTAATTGTGTAAATTGTAAAAATGAAACTTATGGCACAATAAAGTAATAAAAAAAAAATGTGACAAAAATTCAGCAAAAAAGTGACAAAAAAATCAACAAAAAAGAGACAAAAATTCAGAAAAAATGTGACAAAAACTCAACAAAAGTGACCAAAATGAAAAAAAAAACACAAACAAAATAAGGTTACACAACACAGCAACAACGCGAGGAAAAAGATCAGTTTTGTGGGTCTTAGCTTTCAAATGAGGTGTTACCCAGGCCTATAGAGAAGAGGACAGAATGCATGTGGTTGAGGCGGGGGGTAAGAGGTTAAATAAGGGTCAATAAAAATGAGTTTCACGGAAATGAATGAAATTCGGCACAAATCCGATCAAAAAAGCCAATGAGACCCATGTCATATTTTGTACGGTGTTGCCATGGTGACGCCCGGGGCCCCCCATGTTATTGTAATGGGGCTGACACATGAATCTCACATTATATAACATTGAAGCGCGTTAGCGCCCCCTGTCAGGAGCTTGTGGACAGTGATCATGGAAGTACAGCCCGTTAGGGCCGCCTGATGCTAATTATGAAATTATAAAGATTATGGGCGCGCTAGCGCCCTCTGCAGGCTGGAGCCATTATTCACATGGAGAGGCTAAAAAGTAGCTTAGATGTTTACTCACAAAGATTAATGGCACATCAGGACAGTAAAATGCAGTCTGGTGCCCTTGGTACGGTTACATAGACGCGGCAATAGAGGCGCTAAAGGAGGCACGGCCCGCGAGGGCCTCTAAATGCCGCTTGCAGCTTTAATGTTGTTTTATTGTTGCTTTTCTGGCCTGTTTTAGTCATTCTTTTGTTGTGTTTATGTCGCTTTTTCGTCACTTTGTTGTGTTTCGATGCCATTTTGATGCTTTCTTTTCAAGAAGCTTTTAGGTTTGGGTAAAGCCAAAAATGTGCTCAGTTCAGATGGGAGTTAAGAGGTTAAAAAACACATGTAAACAGCAGCATTTTGTATTTATATTATACTGTTTTTACACAATAACCACCAAAGCAGAAAGTGGTTCATCTTCCTCTGACTTTGGCTGTGTGGCTGTTTGGCTTTAGGTGTGTGAGCAAATTCACCTTGGGGGCCAGAGGTTCTGTGCAGGAGGGCCGGGTTTGGCCCCCGGGACATTTAGAGTTGGGGGAGTTATTTTATCACCACAAATCTACAGGATAATAAAAAGTTCTTTCCCAAATAAAGCAGTGTGCTTGTGTTACCATGTTATCTTTAACCTCTTAGCCCCCGCCTTGACCACCTGCATTTTCTCCAGTTAAGCTTTACTCCAATCTAATCCCAGCCTCTAGGCCAGTGTAACGCCTCATTTGAAAGCTAAGACCTACAAAACTGATCTGAAGTGATCTTTTTCCTTACGTTGTTGCCACGTTGTCGTTTTTAAACTTTGTTTCCATTGCTTTTTTGTTGCTCTTTTGTGGTGGTTTCATCCTCGTTTTCGTCTCATTTTTGTCGCTATTTTGACACTTTGGTGTTGTTTAGATTTGGGTAAAGCCAAACTGGAGAAAGTGTGTTCAGGTGAGGGTTAAGAGGTTAGTTATCTGTATTATTGCTGAGTTAGCTGATTGATTAGTTTCATATTTAGTGTAAATGATCTGTATTATTGCTGAGTTAACTGATTGATTAGTTAAATATTTAGTGTAAATGATCTGTATTATTGCTGAGTTAACTGATTGATTAGTTTCATATTTAGTGTAAATGATCTGTATTATTGCTGAGTTAACTGATTGATTAGTTTCATATTTAGTGTAAATGATCTGTATTATTGCTGAGTTAACTGATTGATTAGTTTCATATTTAGTGTAAATGATCTGTATTATTGCTGAGTTAGCTGATTGATTAGTTTAATATTTAGTGTAAATGATCTGTATTATTGCTGAGTTAACTGATTGATTAGTTTAATATTTAGTGTAAATGATCTGTATTATTGCTGAGTTAGCTGATTGATTAGTTTCATATTTAGTGTAATGATGTGACCCCCCCACACTGGCCCCTCCGTGCCTTCCCCTGGCCCTGCTCTCAGCGCCGCGGCCCTGGCTGACGGATCGCGGCGCAGTCGCAGAGCGTCCTATGTTTCTCTGTTAAATGTCCGCCATGTTGCGCATGGCGCACTGAAGCGGCGCGCCGCGTCGCGTCACAAAAACACAGTCCGACAGAGAAGCGACGACACCGGCCTTCTGCTGCGAGGCGACGCCCTAAACACTACCACAGCCGAACAGTCACTGACCTACACAGACACATCCATGAAAGCTCCACTCTGCTCCGCTCTGGACACCGGGAGAACGGAGATTTTTATATCGCATCTGGAATTGTGAAAAATGAGTAAATTGTCGTTTCGGGCGCGGGCGCTGGACGCTTCCAAGCCACTACCCGTCTTCCGCTGCGAGGATCTACCGGATCTGCACGAATATGCATCTATCAACCGGGCCGTGCCGCAGATGCCCACGGGGATGGAGAAGGAGGAGGAATCGGTAGGATTATCACTGTTCACGCGCTGCGTTTGGTGGATATTTTATTTCTGCATGACAGAGGCGTCCCTCTTTTTTTCTGCGCCAGCTTTCACAAAATGGCGGACGGTTTTCTGGGACGTTACACGACGGATCTGTCCGTTAAACGGCTCCGGGAGAGCCGCGGGTCCCGGTGACCTCACAGCGGGCCACGGCGCGTCTGTTTGGGGTGAAACATCTGGGTTTGAGTCGTGTATTTGCGGCTGGAGCGGCTCCGCGAGTACAAAGGGGTCATGTGACCGAGGCCGCGCCGACATTTTGTTTGTTCTGCGTGAGGACGGTGCAGTTCCAGCAGCGCCGGCAGGGGGCGCTGTGCGGGGTAGCAGCGTTAGCTTGTGCTGCTAACGTCAACAACACGTTTCCCCGTCACGCTTTAACCACAGTCACCTCAAAACACTCACGTCTACTCACGTTTACCGTGTAAAGCACCGGGCTGATCTCGTGTGGCCGTTAATGTCTGTTTACGGTGACGGTTTACGTTCTGTCATGTTAGCATCGTTAGCATCACAACAAACCCCGCTCCGGGTTAATTCAATGAGCAATGGCTTCATGCTGGGGCTTACTTTTAATGCAACATATTAATAAACCCAGTAATAACGTGTCTTCCCGCTGACTCCTCCACACGGTGCCGTTATGACCCCGGGGGTTGGTTGTAACGTTCCCGGGGGAGAACGTTAGCTTTAGCTCCGTGTAGCATCAGTGCCGCTGTCACTATTGTCAACACGTTTTGACCCCAGTTAGATGAAAACAAACACGTTCTGCTCGCGGTGACTGTATAAAGCACCGGGCTGATTATGGCAGTTTAAGTTTGTGGGTGACGGTTAAAGTTGGCGCTCTGTCACGTTAGCATCGTTAGCATCACAACAAACCGCGCTCCGGTTTTACTAATCATGTCTTCTTGTTGGATTTTACTTTAATGCAACATATTAATAAACCCAGTAATAAGTTATCGTCCCGCTGACTCCTCCACACGGTGCCGTTAAGGCCCCGGGTGTTGGTTTTAATGTTCCCGGGGAGAGCGTTAGCTTTAGCTCCGTGTAGCATGAGTGCCGCTGTCACTAATGTAAACAACACAGCTCTACCTTTATATTGTCAGCCTAAAACATTACACTACTCTGATATTCAGAGCGTGAGGCCCGTGGACTGACCCGTGTGTTTATCCCTGACTGTTTTATTTAGTTGACACACACTTTTCTGACATATTAGCATCGTTAGCACCGTTAGCATCACAACCGCGGCTGTGTTTGTATGGAGCCCTGACGGTTCGTTGTTGGTCTGATGTTTTCTGGTTTATGTTGATCATTTTCCCGTTTCCTTGTTGTCCCACTGGCACGTGCGGAGCCGGGCCCACGGAGGGCTGGTGTGGTGTTGTGTTGCAGTGTTTTGATCTGTTCCCAGACATATTAGCTTCTCCCAGTGTTTATATTAGAGTTGAATGGCTTTTTACGCGCTCCTTCATCTGTTATGTTTCTGATTCATGTGCACTTTTAGTTTAAAGTGCCTTTATAGTTGGCAGTGCACATTTTGATATCGGAGAGAAGACTGAAATATGAAATTCTATACTAATAACAGCATTTAGACCCATAAAGTCCTTATGGAAACAGATTTTCACATCATAGAGTTCTTTTATGGATCTCTAGAACAGTGTTTCCAAACCAGGGGCATTTCTGATTTACAAAAAGGTTAAAGCTGAGCCGTATTTCAATATGTTGTATAATACAAGTAAATTTAATGTTGTGAAGGATAATCATTAAGGCTGGGGCGCCTGACTTTTTGTGGTTGTAGTGTTTTCTTTTCGAGTGTGTCGTGCAAACAGGACAACGCAGACCTTGTTGCATTGTCTTCAACTAAATGTTTATTGAGCGATGGAAGTAGGGCTGAAACGACTAATCGATTATTGAAATACTCGACAACTATTTTAGTATCGATTGATCGTTTTCTGGTTCACACACGCTCAAATGGAGTAAAAATGACATAAAAATGTAGTATTTTTGATGAAATCCTACTTTGTTTGTATAGTTCGGGTCTGTGTACATTTTGTTCATTGTAAATGTCATGAATCGAGCCTCCAACAAACATTTCCCTTTAGTTTACTCCATCAACACATCTTCAAGCAGCTTTACCCAAATCCTGTAGGCCAGTGTAACGCCTCATTTGAAAGCTAAGACCTACAAAACTAAATTGATCTTTTTTCTCACATCAGATTTTATTTTCATCACTTTTTTTGTTGGGCAGTCTCATTTTTGTCAAATTTTCTTGAGTCAGTTTTTCGTCCGTTTTTTTTTATTTTTTTCGTCCATTTTTTCTCAATTTTTTGTCAAATTTTTCTCACTTTTTTGTCAAATTTTTATCCATTTCTCTCATTGTTTTGTCAATTTTTTGTACATTTTTCATCAATGTTTTCTCACCTATTTCACATTTTCATCCTTGTTTTCGTCTCAGTTTTGTCGCTATTTTCACACCTTTTTTCCAGAAGCTTTTGGATTGGGGTAAAGCTGGAGAAAATGTGCCCGGCTCAGGTGGGAGTTAAGGGTTTTTTAAGATATATGTGATTAAAAAAATAGTAAAAATAACATTTTCCTACACCAGTGTTTTTCAACCTTTTTTGAGCCAAGGCACATTTTTTTCCATTGAAAAAATCCCGAGGCGCCACCAGCATAAAATGTAAAAAAAATGTAACTTTATAGCCCATATTCTCAATATAAAGTCATTCTGATCAAAGTGCTGAATCGGACCATCGTATAGTCTCGCTAGCCACTGCCACAGTCACAGCCACCTGTCACATTCATGCATGAATAATTCTCTTGTCTCAAAGAAATTGGTTTCCTGCTGCCATTACTGATATGGAAGAGTATTACATGGTTACTCTGCTGATCACTAGACAGCACTGAGACTCCACAACGGCACATTATTAATCAATTTATTTTCAAAACAATTTTTTTTTTTGGACCAACTAGGTGAAATTGGATAATTTCCCAAGGCACAATATCTCACGGCACACTAGTGTGCCCCGGCACAGTGGTTGAAAAACACGGTCCTACACCATTCACAGCCAAGCGATTAAAAATAATCAATAGATGAATCGACTACAAAATAATCGTTAGCCCTAGATGGAAGATAAAATAAGAATCCTAATTTGTGCAATTTAATTTTGGAGGTTTCCCGCTCAAAGCATGACATGTCCACGTAGTTAATTTGCTTGAACATTTCCGTTGTGACGGCTAGAAATGTTTGTTTGGGCCAAAACTTCTCTTTTTATCTTTTTTAAACAGAATAATCAGTTTCGTAGATCAGTGACAGGACAGTGTTTCCCAAATTCAGTGTCATTATCATAACATTAATAAGAAAGAAAAGATCGAAACAGCCGGGGAAAAGTTTAGCTCTGGCTAGGGCTGTGCAATTAATCGAAATTCGATTACGATTTCGATTATTACACTGGACGATCACAAAAATAGCATAATCGAGAACAAACGATTACTAAGGATGCCCTCCCGCTCGTCCTGCGCGGTTTGTGTGACGCGTCTGATCAGCTGAAACACCAGCGCAGTAACAGAACTGTAAATAATATTGTACTAATATTGTTTATACCAAACTCATGAGATAACGCCACTGTCAAGAGCTCACCTTGTGTTGAAGGAGAACAGCTGTTCAGAAGCCTCGATCGTTTGCTCAGGCACTGGTTTTGTTTAGTAGAAAAGTCTAAAACTCTTCTTCAGGAGCATCAGCGGAGCTCAAACAAACTCTGATTACTTCATGCTGCTGAGATGATTGTTTCTGTTCCCTTCGCATTTCACGCGCTAGAGGCTCATGCTTTGGTTTGACATAAAAACATTAGCGCTGTGTGATGATGTCATCAGGCCGCGCGGCTCTGTTGGACAGGTGTGAGGGCTGGCCAGCAGGGGGCAGGTGTGAGGGCTGGCCAGCAGGGGGCAGGTGTCCCTATAGGACTAGTTTAGAAACGTGAGCATCTTAAAAAAAAAAATGCTATTGTCCAAAGAAAATGTCGTCCATAGTTGTTTTTTTTTAAATAATTGTAAAAATGAATAAATAAAAAAAAGTTTTTTTAAGGCCACGAATAATCGTTTGAATAATCGTGATTTCAATTATTACTAAAATAATCGTGATTATTATTTTTTCTATAATCGAGCAGCCCTAGCTCTGGCCTTCTCGTATTCTCCCCATCCCTGCTAACGCTGTACCTTTAACCTGTTTCAGCTACAGATGCATTAATGTACTGCAACTATCAAATACTTAGTTTATCAAGGACAGAATTGGATTTACAGGTTTAGTCTGAAGTGGTGCAGTCGGTAAATCACTGACTGCTAATATTTATAGTTTTGATTTACATAAAAAGTGTCCGTGCAGTGTTTGAACATTGTAAATAAACCCGGTCTGTGTCTCTATTATTATTAGTTATTATTCATAAAGAAGAATGAGCAGCACTTGTATTTAACTTTCTGCTGGAAATCTCGTTGTACCTCAACACTGCAAACCTAAATGCTCCGATAAACAGCCAGTTATCGGAATCACAATAAGACTCCAGACTGCGGGGCATCAACTGTGCGAGACCCTAAATGCCGTTAAAGATAATTAAATTGGATTCAAACTGGCAGTGAATCTGAATCTATAAGAGGCTAAGTTCATCTAAAAAAGTACAGGAGTTTCCAGACCGTCAAACTCAGGCAACAACAACTCAGGACCAACTTCTGCAAATGGAATCAGCGTTTCTGATCATTTAAGCTGCGAAACATTTCAAATCTGATTAATGGAGTGAGTTTGGAGTGTGTCATGATATTTGGCACTGACAGTGTTAAAACTAGTGTAAAAAGTTCTCCTCTGGTTCTGTCTCTCTGGTCTGTTCTCTGTTCTCCTCTGGTTCTGTCTCTCTGGTTCTGTCTCTCTGGTCTGTTCTCCTCTCTGGTTCTGTCTCTCTGGTCTGTTCTCCTCTCTGGTTCTGTCTCTCTGGTTCTCCTCTCTGGTTCTGTCTCTCTGGTTCTCCTCTCTGGTCTGTCTCTGTTCTCCTCTCTGGTTCTGTCTCTCTGGTCTGTTCTCCTCTCTGGTTCTGTCTCTCTGGTCTGTTCTCCTCTCTGGTTCTGTCTCTCTGGTTCTGTCTCTCTGGTCTGTTCTCCTCTCTGGTTCTGTCTCTCTCTGGTCTGTTCTCCTCTGGTTCTGTCTCTCTCTGGTCTGTTCTCCTCTCTGGTTCTGTCTCTCTGGTCTGTTCTCCTGTTCTCCTCTGGTTCTCTCTCTCTGGTTCTGTCTCTCTGGTCTGTTCTCCTCTCTGGTTCTGTCTCTCTGGTCTGTTCTCCTCTCTGGTTCTGTCTCTCTCTGGTCTGTTCTCCTGTTCTCCTCTGGTTCTCTCTCTCTGGTTCTGTCTCTCTGGTCTGTTCTCCTCTCTGGTTCTGTCTCTCTGGTCTGTTCTCCTGTTCTCCTCTCTGGTTCTGTCTCTCTGGTCTGTTCTCCTGTTCTCCTCTGGTTCTCTCTCTCTGGTTCTGTCTCTCTGGTCTGTTCTCCTGTTCTCCTCTGGTTCTCTCTCTCTGGTTCTGTCTCTCTGGTCTGTTCTCTGTTCTCCTCTGGTTCTCCTCTCTGGTCTGTTCTCCTCTCTGGTTCTGTCTCTCTGGTCTGTTCTCCTCTGGTTCTGTCTCTCTGGTCTGTTCTCCTCTCTGGTTCTGTCTCTCTCTGGTCTGTTCTCCTCTCTGGTTCTGTCTCTCTGGTCTGTTCTCCTCTCTGGTCTGTTCTCCTCTGGTTCTCCTCTCTGGTTCTGTCTCTCTGGTCTGTTCTCCTCTGGTTCTCCTCTCTGGTTCTGTCTCTCTCTGGTTCTGTCTCTCTGGTCTGTTCTCCTCTCTGGTTCTGTCTCTCTGGTTCTGTCTCTCTCTGGTCTGTTCTCCTCTCTGGTTCTGTCTCTCTCTGGTCTGTTCTCCTCTCTGGTTCTGTCTCTCTGGTCTGTTCTCCTCTCTGGTTCTGTCTCTCTCTGGTCTGTTCTCCTCTCTGGTTCTGTCTCTCTGGTCTGTTCTCCTCTCTGGTCTGTTCTCCTCTGGTTCTCCTCTCTGGTTCTGTCTCTCTGGTCTGTTCTCCTCTGGTCTGTTCTCCTCTGGTCTGTTCTCCTCTGGTTCTCCTCTCTGGTTCTGTCTCTCTGGTCTGTTCTCCTCTGGTCTGTTCTCCTCTGGTTCTCCTCTCTGGTTCTGTCTCTCTCTGGTCTGTTCTCCTCTGGTTCTCCTCTCTGGTCTGTTCTCCTCTGGTTCTGTCTCTCTTGTCTGTTCTCCTCTGGTTCTGTCTCTCCAGTCTGTTCTCCTCTGGTTCCGTCTCTCTCTGGTCTGTTCTCCTCTGGTTCTGTCTCTCTGGTCTGTTCTCCTCTGGTTCTGTCTCTCTTGTCTGTTCTCCTCTGGTTCTGTCTCTCCAGTCTGTTCTCCTCTGGTTCCGTCTCTCTCTGGTCTGTTCTCCTCTGGTTCTGTCTCTCTGGTCTGTTCTCTGTTCTCCTCTGGTTCTGTCTCTCTCTGGTCTGTTCTCTGTTCTCCTCTGGTTCTGTCTCTCTGGTTCTGTCTCTCTGGTCTGTTCTCCTCTCTGGTCTGTTCTCCTCTCTGGTTCTCCTCTCTGGTCTGTTCTCCTGTTCTCCTCTGGTTCTGTCTCGTCGCTGTGTTTACGTCTGGTGCTGAAGTGAAAGCGGCTTCGTCAGCACATTCCTCAGCTGTGGCGGAGACTGAACCGCAGCACGTGTCTCTGTTTACATGTGTGAAGCTCCAGCCTGTGGTCCTGGTCCCTCTCACTTTGTTGCTGCAGCACCTTCTCTCCTCCTCCCTCTCTCCCCGTTCCTCCTTTCTCTCACCGCCTCTGTCTCCCCTTTTTCTCTCCATCTTCAGCCTCTTCATCCTGCTCCTTTCCTCTCTCTCCTCTCTCCCCTCCCCTCTCTCTCTCTCCTCTCCCTCCTCTCCTCTCTCTCTTCCTCTCTCTCCTCTCTCTCTCCTCTCTCCCCTCTCTCTCCTCTCTCTCCCCCCTCCTCTCTCCTCCTCTCTCGCCTCTCCTCTCTCTCCTCTCCCTCCTCTCCTCTCTCTCCTCTCTCCCCTCTCTCTCCTCTCCTCTCTCCCTCCTCTCCCTCCTCTCTCTCCTCTCCCTCCTCTCTCCTCTTTCTCTCCCCTCCTCTCCTCTCTCCTCCTCTCTCTCCCCTCCTCTCCCTCCTCTCTCCCCTCCTCTCTCCCCTCCTCTCTCCCTCCTCTCTCCTCTCCCTCCTCTCTCGCCTCTCCTCTCCCTCTCCTCCTCTCTCCTCTTTCTCTCCCCTCCTCTCTCTCCTCTCTCCCCTCCTCTCTCTCCTCTCTCCTCCTCTCTCCTCCTCTCCTCTCTCCTCCTCTCTAATCCTCTCTCCTCTCTCCCCTCCTCTCCCTCTCCTCCTCTCTCCTCTTTCTCTCCCCTCCTCTCCTCTCTCCTCCTCTCTCCTCCTCTCTCCCCCCCTCCTCTCTCCTCTCCCTCCTCTCTCGCCTCTCCTCTCCCTCTCCTCCTCTCTCCTCTTTCTCTCTCCTCCTCTCTCCTCTCCTCTCTCCTCCTCTCTCCTCCTCTCTCTCCCCTCTCTCTCCTCTCTCCTCTTTCTCTCCCCTCCTCTCCTCTCTCCTCCTCTCTCTCCCCTCTCTCTCCTCTCTCCTCTTTCTCTCCCCTCTCCCCTCTCCCTCCTCTCCCCTCTCTCCCCTCCTCTCTCTCTCCTCTCTCCCCTCTCTCTCCTCTCTCCTCTCTCTCCTCTCTCTCCCCTCTCCCTCCTCTCCCCTCTCTCCCCTCCTCTCTCTCTCCTCTCTCCCCTCTCTCTCCCCTCTCCCTCCTCTCTGTCTCCTCTCTCTCCTCCCTCTCCTCTCTCCCCTCCTCTCTCTCTCCTCTCTCTCCTCTCTCCTCTTTCTCTCCCCTCTCCCTCCTCTCTCTCCTCTCTCTCCCCTCTCCCTCCTCTCTCCCCTCTCTCTCCCCTCTCCCTCCTCTCTCTCTCCTCTCTCCCCTCTCTCTCCCCTCTCCCTCTCCTCTCTCCCCTCTCTCTCCTCTCTCCTCTTTCTCTCCCCTCTCCCTCCTCTCCCTCCTCTCCCTCCTCTCTCTCTCCTCTCTCCCCTCTCTCCCCTCTCCCTCCTCTCTCTCTCCTCTCTCTCCCCTCTCCCTCCTCTCTCTCTCCTCTCTCCCCTCTCTCCCCTCTCCCTCCTCTCTCTCTCCTCTCTCTCCCCTCTCTCTCCTCTCTCCCCTCCTCTCTCTCTCCTCTCTCTCCCCTCTCCCTCCTCTCTCTCTCCTCTCTCCCCTCTCTCTCCCCTCTCCCTCCTCTCTCTCTCCTCTCTCTCCCCTCTCTCTCCCCTCTCCCTCCTCTCTCTCTCCTCTCTCTCCCCTCTCTCTCCTCTCTCCCCTCCTCTCTCTCCCCTCTCTCTCCTCTCTCCCCTCCTCTCTCTCCCCTCTCCCTCCTCTCTCTCTCCTCTCTCTCTCCTCTCTCCTCTCTCTCCCCTCTCCCTCCTCTCTCCCCTCCTCTCTCTCTCCTCTCTCTCCTCTCTCTCCTCTCTCCCTCCTCTCTCTCCTCCCTCTCCCCTCTCTCTCCTCTCCCCTCCTCTCTCTCCCCTCTCTCCCTCCTCTCTCTCCTCTCTCTCCTCCTCTCTCTCCCCTCCTCTCTCCTCTCCTCTCTCCTCTCCTCTCTCTCTCCTCTCCCTCTCTCCCCTCCTCTCCCTCTCTCTCCTCTCTCTCCTCTCCCCTCCTCTCTCCCCTCCTCTCCCTCCTCTCCTCTCCTCTCTCTCTCCCCTCTCTCCCCTCTCCCTCCTCTCTCTCTCCTCTCTCTCCCCTCTCTCTCCTCTCTCCCCTCCTCTCTCTCTCCTCTCTCTCCCCTCTCCCTCCTCTCTCTCTCCTCTCTCCCCTCTCTCTCCCCTCTCCCTCCTCTCTCTCTCCTCTCTCCCCTCTCTCTCCCCTCTCCCTCCTCTCTCTCTCCTCTCTCTCCCCTCTCTCTCCCCTCTCCCTCCTCTCTCTCCTCTCTCTCCTCTCTCCCCTCCTCTCTCTCCCCTCTCCCTCCTCTCTCTCTCCTCTCTCTCTCCTCTCTCCTCTCTCTCCCCTCTCCCTCCTCTCTCCCCTCCTCTCTCTCTCCTCTCTCTCCTCTCTCTCCTCTCTCCCTCCTCTCTCTCCTCCCTCTCCCCTCTCTCTCCTCTCCCCTCCTCTCTCTCCCCTCTCTCCCTCCTCTCTCTCCTCTCTCTCCTCCTCTCTCTCCTCTCTCTCCTCCTCTCTCTCCTCTCTCTCCTCCTCTCTCTCCTCTCCTCTCTCTCTCCTCTCCCTCCCCTCCTCTCTCTCCTCTCTCTCCCCTCCTCTCTCTCCTCTCTCCCCTCTCTCCTCTCTCTCCTCTCCCTCCTCCCTCCCCTCCTCTCTCTCTCTCTCCCCTCCTCTCCCTCTGTGTTGTGATGGATGTTGACATTTGCTTCTATTCCTGGAGCTGTGACGAGACGTGGGAACCAGGGCACAGCGTTTACACTCGGCCTCAGATAACTGCTGCGAGCCGCCGACCCGCCAGCCCCACACACTTAAACATAAACAATAACAATAATAAAGATAAAGATATCCCACTGGAGCTTTAGAGGAGTCTGTGAACTCTGACCCGCCAGCCCCACACTTAAACATAAACAATAACAATAATAAAGATAAAGATATCCCACTGGAGCTTTAGAGGAGTCTGTGAACTCTGACCCGCGAGCCCCACACTTAAACATAAACAATAACAATAATAAAGATTAAGATATCCCACTGGAGCTTTAGAGGAGTCTGTGAACTCTGACCCGCCAGCCCCACACTTAAACATAAACAATAATAATAATAAAGATTAAGATATCCCACTGGAGCTTTAGAGGAGTCTGTGAACTCTGACCCGCCAGCCCCACACTTAAACATAAACAATAACAATAATAAAGATAAAGATATCCCACTGGAGCTTTAGAGGAGTCTGTGAACTCTGACCCGCCAGCCCCACACTTAAACATAAACAATAACAATAATAAAGATTAAGATATCCCACTGGAGCTTTAGAGGAGTCTGTGAACTCTGACCCGCCAGCTCCACACTTAAACATAAACAATAATAATAATAAAGATTAAGATATCCCACTGGAGCTTTAGAGGAGTCTGTGAACTCTGACCCACCAGCTCCACACTTAAACATAAACAATAATAATAATAAAGATTAAGATATCCCACTGGAGCTTTAGAGGAGTCTGTGAACTCTGACCTGCGAGCCCCACACTTAAACATAAACAATAATAATAATAAAGATAAAGATATCCCACTGGAGCTTTAGAGGAGTCTGTGAACTCTGACCCGGAAGCTCCCCATTTAAACATAATAATAATAACAGTAATAATGATGATAATAATAATAATAATAATGATAATAATATCCCACTGGAGCTTTAGAGGAGTCTGTGAACTCTGACCCGCCAGCTCCACACTTAAACATAAACATAATAATAACAGTAATAATAATGATAATAATAAAGATAAAAATATCCCACTGGAGCTTTAGAGGAGTCTGTGAACCGTGATCTCCACATGGAAGTGCAGAGCAGGGGTTCCCAAAGTGGGGGTCGCGGGTTTTCCACAGAATGTTTTAGAAATGACTTTGATGTGTTTTTAATTGAAAGGTTGTTTTAGTGAAATGAAACGTCAGTGGTCCTGGGTTCGATTCCCGCCTGGATCAGGTCTTTGTGGAACTCCGGTCTCCCCCCCCACTAAAACATGTACATCGGGCAACAGGAGAGGTGAGACGACGGATGGATCAGCCCAGGACGAGCCGGCGTGACGTGTTCATGAACATTTACCAACACGTGGGGCTCATGCATGTAAACACGCCACGCGGGATCCAAAGTTGATGATGCTGGAGGTGAACTGAGCGCAGGCACTGAGTGACTTTGATGAAATCGTGTATTTCAGGCTGTTTTATCATTCAGTACTTTTACTTCTACTGGAGTGAAGTTATCATGAAGTATCTGTTGAGTAGAAATAACTTGAACAGTTACTCACTGTACTCGAGTAACATTTTCTAGGGATGCACCGATACCACTTTTTCTAAAACCGATACGAGTACGAGTACTTTGATTCAACGTTCTCACTTTTCTCACAGCAGATTGGTTTGTAATGAGTTAATTTACTCCTGTACATTTCCTTAAGTAAAGTCGGCGACACATTAAGAGCAGTTATATTAGAATTGTGCTGATGCCATTTGTTATTTATTTTATTTTCATTCAATATAATTTTTTATTTTTATGTCTCTGTCCATCATAGACAGAAAAGCCCATGTCCTAAAGCTCCCAATGCCTGAGCTTTATTCATGGATGTGTTTTTATTTAACAATAGTATTGAGAGGGGAGGAGCTCGGAGTAGAGTCGCTGCTCCTTCACGTGGAAAGGAGCAGCTGAGGTGGCTCGGGCATCTGTTCCGGATACCTCCTGGTCGTGGTGTTCCAGGCATGTCCTAGTGGGAAAAGGCCTCGTGGACCCAGGACACGGTGGTGGGACTATGTCTCCGAGCTGGCCTGGTGTGGCCTCGGGGTCAGAACAGCTGGAGGAGGTGTGGCCTCGGGGTCAGAACAGCTGGAGGAGGTGTGGCCTCGGGGTCAGAACAGCTGGAGGAGGTGTGGCCTCGGGGTCAGAACAGCTGGAGGAGGTGTGGCCTCGGGGTCAGAACAGCTGGAGGAGGTGTGTGTGGATCGGGAGGTCTGGGCATCTCTGCTGAGACGCTGCCCCCGCGACCCGGCCCCGGATAAAGAGGAAGAAAATGGATGGATGGATGAGTAGTATTGAGATGTTACTTAAATGGTCTCTTTTCTCCTTTACTTCAGCTAGTCTTCTAGCCTTTTGGCTAATCTGGCATATTTTACAGTTGAGCTGTTATGCATAATATGCATGTCCTTGCAAAAATAAATAAATAAAGCTCTGTGTGTTTGTAGTAACTTAGCGAGAAGCTACAGCGTTTCCATTGTTCTGCTGCAGCTCATTTTCCCTCAATATAAACATGCTGTATGTCTTTACTTTGGATTTTCTGAGGACTTTTTAGTCGCTGGGTTAGTTTTTCAGATGAATAAACCCCTGGGCTTAAAACGGCGTCAGAATGGCCAAAACTGTTAGCCGCGAGTTAGCATCGTTAGCCTGTATGTTGTAAACACTGCAGGCGCTGCAGTGAGTTAGCAACGTTAGCCTGTATGTTGTAAACACTGCAGGCGCTGCAGTGAGTTAGCATCGTTAGCCTGTATGTTGTAAACACTGCAGACACTGCAGCGAGTTAGCATCGTTAGCCTGTATGTTGTAAACACTGCAGGCGCTGCAGTGAGTTAGCATCGTTAGCCTGTATGTTGTAAACACTGCAGACGCTGCAGCGAGTTAGCATCGTTAGCCTGTATGTTGTAAACACTGCAGACACTGCAGCGAGTTAGCATCGTTAGCCTTTATGTTGTAAACACTGCAGACGCTGCAGCGAGTTAGCATCGTTAGCCTGTATGTTGTAAACACTGCAGACGCTGCAGCGAGTTAGCATCGTTAGCCTGTATGTTGTAAACACTGCAGACGCTGCAGCGAGTTAGCATCGTTAGCCTGTATGTTGTAAACACTGCAGACGCTGCAGCGAGTTAGCATCGTTAGCCTGTATGTTCTTCTTCTCTCCTCAGCTGAGAGCTGCGCCTCGTGGCTGCGCCTCGTAGCTGCGCTGGCCGCACGTCAAATGGTATCGGTTTCTGGTATCGGGACCTCATGAATGAGTACGAGTATGAGTACAAGCCTGTGGTATCGGCCCGATACTGGTATAGGTATCGGTGCATCCCTAGTTCGAATCCCAGCTCCTGCAGGTGCACACTGTCGTCGTGTCCTTGGGCAAGACACTTCACCGTCCTCTCCTCCAGTGTCTGACACTGGCAGGTGTCATCACCTGGGCCTTAAGTCTTAAAGGGGGGGTATTCTGCAAAATGGACTTTTTCAAGCTTTCCATCATGTTATTCTGTCACTCCCTCATTAAAAACATGGCTGAAGTGTTGCCTTGGCACATTCACGTATTTCTGAGTAATCTGTAAAAACTCTGATGGCGGCCATTTTAGGGATAGGTTTGCCTGAGTCCTCCTAGGAACGCCCCCACCTCCTGGAGACGCCTCCGAGCCGAGTAACCGACCACTGCTCCTCAGCAGAACCCCCTCCCCACTGATGCCACAGACAGCGTGTGGAGGGGGCGTGTCTAAAGGCTCAGAGGTTCTTAAAGAGACAGAGGCCTATTTCAAGACATTCACTACAGCCATTTTGAGAGAGACATTTTATACAAGGCAGTTATTCTGATTTACTGCATTTACAGACCAACAGAAGGTTTGTCATCATTGTAGTGTGATATAGACTGGTGCTATGGGACTGAAGAAAGCAGAACACCCCCTCTTTAAAGCGTGTGTTTGAAGACCTGCTCCAGAGGTGGGCCAGAGGTGGGCCAGAGGTGGGCCAGAGGTGGGCCCGATTCTTTGTTTGATTCTGGGGTGAACTCTTCACAAAGTGTGAACTCTAGTCCATTCATTTGGAATAATAAATATTGTGCTTTATGTAGTATAGTATCTAAGGCCACATAAGTGAAGTCGGACCCCCCCTCCACTTCCATAAGGTTTCCTGTTTCTGCTCTAAGTCGTGTCATTTATACATGAAGCATTATTTGAAGCATTATTTGAAACATTATTTAATATGAAATGTGAGTCGTCTTTAGGGGCTCGTGGTGTTAAATTCTGTAATTCTCCGTGATGTAAGCGCTTTGGGCCTAAGGGGGGCCACGTGCTGTGTAAGCTGAGACCATTTACTTTCATGATCTCGCACATAAAGAAATGCTCTTGTTCCAAAAGCAGCAGCCTGTGAGGAAGTCTCTGGGTATCGGTCAGGATCGTATCGGATAGAAAAGCACTGGATCGGTAGTTTTCGGTGGTGGTTTTTCCTGATGACGTCCCTGAGGCGGATCCGAGTGGAGAAGGTCCAGTGGCTGAAGGTGCCACATGTGTCCGTGTGTTGGTAAAGCCGTGTTGGTCTCAGTGCCGTGTGCAGCTCGTACGAACACGGCCCTGGAGTAAACCTGATGTTTGTGTCATACAGGAGCACCACCTGCAGAGGGCGATCTCTGCACAGCAGGTTTACGGAGAGAAGAGGGACAACATGGTCATCCCCGTCCCCGAGGCCGAGAGCAACATCCCCTACTACGACTCGCTGTACCCGGGAGAGTTCAGGATGCCCAAGCAGCTCATCCACCTGCAGCGTGAGTACTACTGCAAATACTACTACTACTACTGCAAATACTACTACGACTCGCTGTACCCGGGGGAGTTCAGGATGCCCAAGCAGCTCATCCACCTGCAGCGTGAGTACTACTGCAAATACTACTACTACTACTGCAAATACTACTACGACTCGCTGTACCCGGGGGAGTTCAGGATGCCCAAGCAGCTCATCCACCTGCAGCGTGAGTACTACTACTGCAAATACTACTACTGCAAATACTACTACGACTCGCTGTACCCGGGAGAGTTCAGGATGCCCAAGCAGCTCATCCACCTGCAGCGTGAGTACTACTGCAAATACTACTACTACTACTGCAAATACTACTACGACTCGCTGGACCCACGGCTCATCTACACATACATGAACACTGAGCTGAACGAGCAGCTAAAGTAACAGAGGGTTTTCTGATCACCGTGACAAACTGGACTGAAGTAACTGAAGCTTTGTGATGATGTTTGAGTGTGTAATGTACTAGTATTAGATTGATACTGCCTTTATTTCATTTCCCCATGGGCTCGTCCATCGAGACACTAAACTGATCTTTTTCCTCGCGTTGTTGCTGTTTTGTGTCATCTTTTTGTTTTTTGAGTTTTTGTCACTTTTAGGTAGAATTTTTGTTGAATTTTTGTCACTTCTTGGTTGAATTTTTGTTATTTTTTGTTGAATTTTTGTCACATTTTTGTTAATTTTTTGTCATTTTTTGGTTGAATTTTTGTCACTTTTGAATTTTTGTCACTTCTTGGTTGAATTTTTGTTATTTTTTGTTTAATTTTTGTCACATTTTAGTTAATTTTTTGTCACTTTTTGGTTGAATTTTTGTCACTTTTTGGTTGAATTTTTGTTTAATTTTTGGTTGAATTTTTGTCACTTTTAGGTTGAATTTTTGTCACTTTTTGGTTGAATTTTTGTCACTTTTTGGTTGAATTTTTGTCACTTTTTTGTTGAATTTTTGTCATTTTTTGGTTTAATTTTTGTCACTTTTTGCTTGAATTTTTGTCACTTTTTGCTTGAATTTTTGTCACTTTTTGTTTATTTTTTGTCATTTTTTGCTTGAATTTTTGTCACTTTTTGCTTGAATTTTTGTCACTTTTAGGTTGAATTTTTGTCACTTTTTGCTTGAATTTTTGTCACTTTTTGGTTGAATTTTTGTCACTTTTTGGTTGAATTTTTGTCACTTTTTGGTTGAATTTTTGTCACTTTTAGGTTGAGTTTTTGTCACATTTTTGTTGAATTTTTGTCACATTTTGGTTGAATTTTTGTCACTTTTAGGTTGAATTTTTGTCACTTTTTGGTTGAGTTTTTGTCACTTTTTGGTTGATTTTTTGTCATTTTTCGGTTGAATTTTTGTCATTTTTTGGTTGAATTTTTGTCACTTTTTGGTTAAATTTTTGTCACTTTTTGGTTGAATTTTTGTCACATTTTTGTCGCGTTTTTGTCGCGTTTACATCCTTGTTTTCTTCTCATATTTTGTGGCTATTTTGGTGCTTTTTCCCCAAGAAGTTTTTGATTAGGGTAAAGCCAAACTGGAGAAAATGGGATCCGTTCAGGTGGGAGTTAAGAGGTTAAAGGAACAGGCCACCGTTTTCCCACACTGAGACATGTTCTTACCTGAGCTTAGACGAGTTCATGTGTGCCTGTCTGGTCTTCACGCGTGTCCTCAGTCACGTAAACACAGACGGCGTTTTATAGTTTTGTTTTGTTTTCTGACCTCACACCTGTTTCTCCACAGCGTTCAGCCTGGACACGGAGCAGCCCGACTACGACCTGGACGCGGACGACGAGGCCTTCGTGCTGAAGCTGAAGAAGAAGATGGAGATCAGTCTGCTGCAGTTCGAGGAGATGATCGACCGCCTGGAGAAGGGCAGCGGACAACAGGTGAGAACCACACCAGAGGAGGGCGGTAAAGAGCTGAAAGCATCTCACACACACACGAGGACAACAGGTAAGAACCACACCAGAGGAGGGCGGTAAAGAGCTGAAAGTATCTCAAACACACATGAGGACAACAGGTCAGAACCACACCAGAGGAGGGCGGTAAAGAGCTGAAAGCATCTCACACACACATGAGGACAACAGGTAAGAACCACACCAGAGGAGGGCGGTAAAGAGCTGAAAGTATCTCACACACACATGAGGACAACAGGTAAGAACCACACCAGAGGAGGGCGGTAAAGAGCTGAAAGCATCTCACACACATGAGGACAACAGGTAAGAACCACACCAGAGGAGGGCGGTAAAGAGCTGAAAGTATCTCACACACACATGAGGACAACAGGTAAGAACCACACCAGAGGAGGGCGGTAAAGAGCTGAAAGTATCTCACACACACATGAGGACAACAGGTAAGAACCACACCAGAGGAGGGCGGTAAAGAGCTGAAAGCATCTCACACACACATGAGGACAACAGGTAAGAACCACACCAGAGGAGGGCGGTAAAGAGCTGAAAGTATCTCACACACACATGAGGACAACAGGTAAGAACCACACCAGAGGAGGGCGGTAAAGAGCTGAAAGCATCTCACACACATGAGGACAACAGGTGAGAACCACACCAGAGGAGGGCGGTAAAGAGCTGAAAGCATCTCACACACACATGAGGACAACAGGTAAGAACCACACCAGAGGAGGGCGGTAAAGAGCTGAAAGTATCTCACACACACATGAGGACAACAGGTAAGAACCACACCAGAGGAGGGCGGTAAAGAGCTGAAAGCATCTCACACACACACGAGTCTGAAGTATCTGCAGATGTTTCAGTGTGATGGTTTCCGTGTCTGCAGCTGGTGAGTCTGCCCGAGGCCAAGCTGCTGCTGAAGGAGGACGACGAGCTGATCAAGGAGGTGTTCGAGTACTGGAGCAGGAAGCGGCGCAGCAGCAAAGCACAGTCCCTCATCCCCACCGTGAAGCAGGAGAAACGGGACGGATCCTCCACCAACGACCCCTACGTGGCCTTCAGGCGCCGCACCGAGAAGATGCAGACCAGGAAGGTAAGAAACCAAACTCAGGGTGTCTGTGGGGTCTTAAAAAGGCTGAAAAAGTCTAAAATTGGGCCTATTTGGTCTTAAATCCAGGGTAAACTAGTCTTAAAAATTAACATTCAACGACCCAATTATTTGCGCACAATTTAGTTTAAAAAGTCGACAAATAAAGTGACAGAAGCAGCGATGAGGAGCCGCCCGGTGCCGCCGCCACAGACAGCGTAAACTCAGCGATAGTGGAGCGAGGCAGAAGGACTCTCCTTCAGAGCTTTATCCACCCAAACAAACCACTGAAGTCAGCAGAGTTTAGGATCCAGAACATGACCGAGGTGATGGATCCGTAACGCTGCTGTCGGGGGAAAGACACGTCCGATATGAAACAACGTGGAGATAATCCTTCACTGTAAATATCAAACTCAAGGTCATGAACGGCATCATTCACAATAAAGTTTGTCCAAATGTTGGGAAACACAAAGCGAACGCTCCTCTGCTCAGGGACAGAAGGAAAGAGAAAGTCCTGTGACTTTAGAAACACGTTTCTCACTTTGTTCATCAAAACATCTGACAAACAAGTTTAGAAAACATCAAACCGAGACTAGATTCCTCCCTAATAATAATAATGATAATGAATGAGTTGTAAAGTTGACAGTGTTTTGTGTTGTGGAAAAGCTGCTTTTATTTTTAGAAACGGTGAATGTTCTACCAGCTCAAGTATTACAAAGCATTTTAAATACACAAACTAAATATCTGTTGTTTTCTTTCATTCAGTCGATAATTGTGAGTAATTATTCAATCTCAATATTCTTATTATGGGATAAGTTTGTTCAAACTTGAATGGTTGTTTAAATGTACGTCCCACTGTGAAATCAAAAACAAGTTTGATTTTTGTGACAGTGATTTTCTTTACAGCCCATTCATATATCGCGCGTTCAAAAACAGGTCTTATTTTTGAGATTCTGTGCTCTTAAAAAGGTCTTAAAAAATACAGACAAACACAACTCGACCTAATGTTTTGCTAACGTTACATTCTCCGTTTCTACAGAACCGTAAGAACGACGAGGCGTCTTATGAGAAGATGTTGAAACTGCGGCGCGACCTGAGCCGAGCGGTCACCATTTTGGAGATGATCAAACGGCGGGAAAAGAGCAAGAGGGAGCTGCTTCACCTGACGCTGGAGATCTGCGAGAAGAGGTGGGTCCCTCCATCGTCCAGCGCCTCGTTCACTCACCTCCGCTGTTCCTCTGCTGTTCCTCACCTCTGCTGTTACTCACCTCTGCTGTTCCTCACCTCTGCTGTTACTCACCTCTGCTGTCACTCACCTCTGCTGTTCCTCACCTCTGCTGTTACTCACCTCTGCTGCTCCTCACCTCCGCTGTTCCTCACCTCTGCTGTTCCTCACCTCTGCTGTTCCTCACCTCTGCTGTTCTCCCGCAGGAACACCATGGGAGACTTCGGCGGCGAGGTGATGGCCGAGGTCCTGGCAGAGCGCGCCCTGATCCGGCCCCAGATCATCCCCCTGGTCCCCCTCACCAACCAGTACAGGCACCAGGACCACGGAGACCTCAAGGACTACAAATCTAAGGTACAGGACTACAACTCCCACACGCACAGACCACACAGACCACAAGGATTACAAATCTAAGGTACAGGACTACAACTCCCACACACACAGACCACAAAGACCTCAAGGACTACAAATCTGAGGTACAGGACTACAACGCCCACACAGACAGACCTCAAGGACTACAAATCTAAGGTACAGGACTACAACTCCCACACACACAGACCACAAAGACCTCAAGGACTACAAATCTGAGGTACAGGACGACAACTCCCACACAGACAGACCTCAAGGACTACAAATCTGAGGTACAGGACTACAACTCCCACACAGACAGACCTCAAGGACTACAAATCTGAGGTACAGGACTACAACTCCCACACAGACAGACCTCAAGGACTACAAATCTGAGGTACAGGACTACAACTCCCACACACACACAGACCACAAAGACCTCAAGGACTACAAATCTGAGGTACAGGACTACAACTCCCACACACACAGACCTCAAAGACCTCAAGGACTACAAATCTGAGGTACAGGACTACAACTCCCACACACACAGACCTCAAAGACTTCAAATCTGAGGAACAGGACTACAACTCCCACACACACACAGACCTCAAAGACTTCAAATCTGAGGTACAGGACTACAACTCCCACACACACAGACCACAATGACTACAAATCTGAGGTACAGGACTACAACTCCCACACACAAAGACCTCAAGGACTACAAATCTAAGGTACAGGACTACAACTCCCACACACACAGACCACAAAGACCTCAAGGACTACAAATCTGAGGAACAGGACTACAACTCCCACACACACAGACCATAATAAACGTGTCACTAATGAAAAGGGAAACCTGTGTGTTTCAGCCGGAGAAGTGCGACGCCCCCCGACAGAAGAGGAAATACGAGAAGAAGCAGAAGGCCACGCCGCTGTCAGCAGGGGGCGCTCATCACCCTCTGTTCAACGCAAAAGACCTGAACCAATACGACTTCCCCAGCTCCGACGACGAGCCGTACTCGCAGGTCAGAGCCGTAAGAGCCGTACTCACAGGTCAGAGACGTAAGAGCCGTACTCACAGGTCAGAGACATAAGAGCCGTACTCACAGGTCAGAGCCGTACTCACAGGTCAGAGACATAAGAGCCGTACTCACAGGTCAGAGACATAAGAGCCGTACTCACAGGTCAGAGCTGTAAGAGTCGTACTCACAGGTCAGAGCCGTACTCACAGGTCAGAGCCGTACTCACAGGTCAGAGACATAAGAGCCGTACTCACAGGTCAGAGACGTAAGAGTCGTACTCACAGGTCAGAGTCATAAAAGCCGTACTCACAGGTCAGAGACGTAAGAGTCGTACTCACAGGTCAGAGCCGTAAGAGCCGTACTCACAGGTCAGAGACATAAGAGCCGTACTCACAGGTCAGAGACATAAGAGCCGTACTCACAGGTCAGAGCCGTACTCACAGGTCAGAGACGTAAGAGCCGTACTCACAGGTCAGAGCCGTACTCACAGGTCAGAGCCGTACTCACAGGTCAGAGTCGTACTCACAGGTCAGAGACGTAAGAGCCGTACTCACAGGTCAGAGTCGTACTCACAGGTCAGAGACATAAGAGCCGTACTCACAGGTCAGAGACATAAGAGCCGTACTCACAGGTCAGAGACATAAGAGCCGTACTCACAGGTCAGAGTCGTACTCACAGGTCAGAGACGTAAGAGCCGTACTCACAGGTCAGAGCCGTACTCACAGGTCAGAGACATAAGAGCCGTACTCACAGGTCAGAGCCGTACTCACAGGTCAGAGACGTAAGAGTCGTACTCACAGGTCAGAGCCGTACTCACAGGTCAGAGCCATAAGAGCCGTACTCACAGGTCAGAGCCGTACTCACAGGTCAGAGACATAAGAGACGTACTCACAGGTCAGAGACGTAAGAGCCGTACTCACAGGTCAGAGCCGTAAGAGCCGTACTCACAGGTCAGAGCCGTACTCACAGGTCAGAGACATAAGAGCCGTACTCACAGGTCAGAGCCGTAAGAGCCGTACTCACAGGTCAGAGACATAAGAGCCGTACTCACAGGTCAGAGACATAAGAGACGTACTCGCAGGTCAGAGCCGTAAGAGCCGTACTCACAGGTCAGAGACGTAAGAGTCGTACTCACAGGTCAGAGACGTAAGAGCCGTACTCACAGGTCAGAGACGTACTCACAGGTCAGAGCCGTAAGAGCCGTACTCACAGGTCAGAGCCATACTCACAGGTCAGAGACGTAAGAGTCGTACTCACAGGTCAGAGACGTAAGAGCCGTACTCACAGGTCAGAGCCGTAAGAGCCGTACTCACAGGTCAGAGCCGTAAGAGCCGTACTCACAGGTCAGAGCCATACTCACAGGTCAGAGACGTAAGAGTCGTACTCACAGGTCAGAGACGTAAGAGCCGTACTCACAGGTCAGAGCCGTAAGAGCCGTACTCACAGGTCAGAGCCGTAAGAGCCGTACTCACAGGTCAGAGACGTAAGAGCCGTACTCACAGGTCAGAGCCGTAAGAGCCGTACTCACAGGTCAGAGACGTAAGAGCCGTACTCACAGGTCAGAGACATAAGAGCCGTACTCACAGGTCAGAGACATAAGAGCCGTACTCACAGGTCAGAGCCGTACTCACAGGTCAGAGACATAAGAGCCGTACTCACAGGTCAGAGACATAAGAGACGTACTCACAGGTCAGAGCCGTACTCACAGGTCTGAGACATAAGAGCCGTACTCACAGGTCTGAGACATAAGAGCCGTACTCACAGGTCAGAGACATAAGAGACGTACTCACAGGTCAGAGCCGTACTCACAGGTCTGAGACATAAGAGCCGTACTCACAGGTCTGAGACATAAGAGCCGTACTCACAGGTCAGAGACATAAGAGCCGTACTCACAGGTCAGAGACATAAGAGCCGTACTCACAGGTCAGAGTCGTAAGAGCCGTACTCACAGGTCAGAGCCGTACTCACAGGTCAGAGTCGTAAGAGCCGTACTCACAGGTCAGAGCCGTACTCACAGGTCAGAGACATAAGAGCCGTACTCACAGGTCAGAGCCATAAGAGCCGTACTCACAGGTCAGAGTCATAAGAGCCGTACTCACAGGTCAGAGACATAAGAGCCGTACTCACAGGTCAGAGACGTAAGAGCCGTACTCACAGGTCAGAGACATAAGAGCCGTACTCACAGGTCAGAGACATAAGAGACGTACTCACAGGTCAGAGCCGTAAGAGCCGTACTCACAGGTCAGAGACGTAAGAGCCGTACTCACAGGTCAGAGCCGTAAGAGTCGTACTCACAGGTCAGAGCCGTAAGAGCCGTACTCACAGGTCAGAGACGTAAGAGCCGTACTCACAGGTCAGAGACGTAAGAGCCGTACTCACAGGTCAGAGACGTAAGAGCCGTACTCACAGGTCAGAGACGTAAGAGCCGTACTCACAGGTCATAGTCGTAAGAGCCGTACTCACAGGTCAGAGTCATAAGAGTCGTACTCACAGGTCAGAGACGTAAGAGCCGTACTCACAGGTCAGAGCCGTACTCACAGGTCAGAGACGTAAGAGACGTACTCACAGGTCAGAGACATAAGAGCCGTACTCACAGGTCAGAGACATAAGAGCCGTACTCACAGGTCAGAGACATAAGAGCCGTACTCACAGGTCAGAGACGTAAGAGCCGTACTTTCCTCTGTAGAAAGGGTTTAATGACTTGTGGTTGTTGCTGTAATTCTGTTTAAGTTGTTGGACAGTCATGATTGACCTTTGCCCTTTGACCCTCAGCTGTTGTCGGGGTCGTCGGAGGCTGAAGAGGAGAACGACCCTGATGGAGCCTTCGCCTTCAGGAGGAGAGCGGGCTGTCACTACCACGCTGTGAGTCTGACCACCGGACCCCCCCTGATCAGACCCTGACCCCCCCCTGATCAGACCCTGACCCCCCCTGATCAGACCCTGACCCCCCCCTGATCAGACCCTGACCTCCCCCTGATCAGACCCTGACCTCCCCCTCCTGATCAGACCCTGACCCCCCCCCTGATCAGACCCTGACCCCCCACTCCTGGTCCTCAGCAGACCCTGACCCCCCCTCCTGGTCCTCAGCAGACCCTGACCCCCCCCTCCTGATCAGACCCTGACCCCCCCTCCTGATCAGACCCTGACCCCCCCCTCCTGATCAGACCCTGACCTCCCCCTCCTGATCAGACCCTGACCCCCCCCCCTCCCTGATCAGACCCTGACCCCCCCTCCTGATCAGACCCTGACCTCCCCCTGATCAGACCCTGACCCCCCCTCCTGATCAGACCCTGACCCCCCCTCCTGATCAGACCCTGACCCCCCCTCCTGATCAGACCCTGACCCCCCCTCCTGATCAGACCCTGACCCCCCCTCCTGATCAGACCCTGACCTCCCCCTGATCAGACCCTGACCTCCCCCTGATCAGACCCTGACCCCCCCTCCTGATCAGACCCTGACCCCCCCCTCCTGGTCCTGATCAGACCCCGACCCCCCCTCCTGGTCCTCAGCAGACCCTGACCCCCCCCTCCTGGTCCTCAGCAGACCCTGACCCCCCCTCCTGGTCCTCAGCAGACCCTGACCCCCCCCTCCTGGTCCACAGCAGACCCTGACCCCCCCCTCCTGGTCCACAGCAGACCCTGACCCCCCCCTCCTGGTCCTCAGCAGACCCTGACCCCCCCCTCCTGGTCCACAGCAGACCCTGACCCCCCCCTCCTGGTCCACAGCAGACCCTGACCCCCCCTCCTGGTCCACAGCAGACCCTGACCTCCCCTGATCAGACCCTGACCCCCCCCTCCTGGTCCACATCAGACCCTGACCCCCCCTCCTGGTCCTCAGCAGACCCTGACCCCCCCCCTCCTGGTCCACAGCAGACCCTGACCCCCCCCTCCTGGTCCACAGCAGACCCTGACCCCCCCTCCTGGTCCACAGCAGACCCTGACCTCCCCTGATCAGACCCTGACCCCCCCTCCTGGTCCTCAGCAGACCCTGACCCCCCCCTCCTGAGCAGACCCTGACCCCCCCCGATCAGACCCTGACCTCCCCCTCCTGATCAGACCCTGACCCCCCCCTCCTGATCAGACCCTGACCCCCCCCTCCTGATCAGACCCTGACCCCCCCCTCCTGGTCCTCAGCAGACCCTGACCCCCCCCCCCCCCCCTCCTGGTCCTCAGCAGACCCTGACCCCCCCTCCTGGTCCTCAGCAGACCCTGACCCCCCCCTCCTGGTCCACAGCAGACCCTGACCCCCCCCTCCTGGTCCTCAGCAGACCCTGACCCCCCCCTCCTGGTCCACAGCAGACCCTGACCCCCCCCCTCCTGGTCCTCAGCAGACCCTGACCCCCCCCTCCTGGTCCTCAGCAGACCCTGACCCCCCCCTCCTGATCAGACCCTGACCCCCCCTGATCAGACCCTGACCCCCTCCTCCTGGTCCTCAGCAGACCCTGACCCCCCCCCTCCTGGTCCTCAGCAGACCCTGACCCCCCCCTCCTGATCAGACCCTGACCCCCCCCTCCTGATCAGACCCTGACCCCCCCCTGATCAGACCCTGACCCCCCTCCTCCTGGTCCTCAGCAGACCCTGACCCCCCCTCCTGGTCCTCAGCAGACCCTGACCCCCCTCCTGGTCCACATCAGACCCTGACCCCCCCTCCTGGTCCACATCAGACCCTGACCCCCTCCTCCTGGTCCTCAGCAGACCCCTGACCCCCCCTCCTGGTCCTCAGCAGACCCTGACCCCCCCTCCTGGTCCTCAGCAGACCCTGACCCCCCCCTCCTGGTCCTCAGCAGACCCTGACCCCCCCCTCCTGATCAGACCCTGACCCCCCCCTCCTGATCAGACCCTGACCCCCCCCTGATCAGACCCTGACCCCCTCCTCCTGGTCCTCAGCAGACCCTGACCCCCCCTCCTGGTCCTCAGCAGACCCTGACCCCCCCCTCCTGATCAGACCCTGACCCCCCCCTCCTGATCAGACCCTGACCCCCCCCTGATCAGACCCTGACCCCTCCTCCTGGTCCTCAGCAGACCCTGACCCCCCCTCCTGGTCCTCAGCAGACCCTGACCCCCCCTCCTGGTCCACATCAGACCCTGACCCCCCCTCCTGGTCCACATCAGACCCTGACCCCCTCCTCCTGGTCCACATCAGACCCTGACCCCCTCCTCCTGGTCCTCAGCAGACCCCTGACCCCCCCTCCTGGTCCACATCAGACCCTGACCCCCTCCTCCTGGTCCTCAGCAGACCCTGACCCCCCCTCCTGGTCCACATCAGACCCTGACCCCCTCCTCCTGGTCCACATCAGACCCTGACCCCCCCTCCTGGTCCTCAGCAGACCCTGACCCCCCCTCCTGGTCCACATCAGACCCTGACCCCCCCTCCTGGTCCACATCAGACCCTGACCCCCCCTCCTGGTCCACATCAGACCCTGACCCCCTCCTCCTGGTCCTCAGCAGACCCCTGACCCCCCCTCCTGGTCCTCAGCAGACCCTGACCCCCCCTCCTGGTCCTCAGCAGACCCTGACCCCCCCCTCCTGGTCCTCAGCAGACCCTGACCCCCCCCTCCTGATCAGACCCTGACCCCCCCCCTCCTGATCAGACCCTGACCCCCCCCTGATCAGACCCTGACCCCCTCCTCCTGGTCCTCAGCAGACCCTGACCCCCCCCTCCTGGTCCTCAGCAGACCCTGACCCCCCCCTCCTGATCAGACCCTGACCCCCCCCTCCTGATCAGACCCTGACCCCCCCCTGATCAGACCCTGACCCCCTCCTCCTGGTCCTCAGCAGACCCTGACCCCCCCTCCTGGTCCTCAGCAGACCCTGACCCCCCCTCCTGGTCCACATCAGACCCTGACCCCCCCTCCTGGTCCACATCAGACCCTGACCCCCTCCTCCTGGTCCTCAGCAGACCCCTGACCCCCCCTCCTGGTCCTCAGCAGACCCTGACCCCCCCTCCTGGTCCACAGCAGACCCTGACCCCCCCTCTCTCTGCAGGTGCAGCCTGACGCCCGGGCCTCGTGGCCGTGGTCCAGTCCGTCTGAAGCGGCTCAGCCTCAGCCACGGTTCAGGTACAGCCTGACGTCGCTCACGGTGCCGCGGCGCTGCCTGGGCCTCGCCCGGCGCCGAGTGGGACGCGGCGGCAGGTACGCTCTACTTATTATACACAGTACACGCTCTATTTATATACACAGTACACGCTCTATTTATATATTATACAGTACACGCTCTATTTATATATACATATATATATTATACAGTAAAGTCTTTATTTATATATACATATTATACAGTAAACGCTTTATTTATATATTATACACAGTACACGCTCTATTTATATATTATACACAGTACACGCTCTATTTATATATACACAGTACACGCTCTATTTATATATACACAGTACACGCTCTATTTATATATACACAGTACACGCTCTATTTATATATTATACACAGTACACGCTTTATTTATATATTATACACAGTACACGCTCTATTTATATATTATACACAGTACACGCTCTATTTATATATTATACACAGTACACGCTCTATTTATATACACAGTACACGCTCTATTTATATATTATACACAGTACACGCTCTATTTATATATTATACACAGTACACGCTCTATTTATATATTATACACAGTACACGCTCTATTTATATATTATACACAGTACACGCTCTATTTATATATTATACACAGTACACGCTCTATTTATATATTATACACAGTACACGCTCTATTTATATATTATACACAGTACACGCTCTATTTATATATTATACACAGTACACGCTCTATTTATATATTATACACAGTACACGCTCTATTTATATATTATACACAGTACACGCTCTATTTATATATTATACACAGTACACGCTCTATTTATATATTATACACAGTACACGCTCTATTTATATATACATATATATATTAAACAGTAAACGCTTTATTTATATATACATTAAACACAGTAAAGGCTTTAGTGTCACATACATAATATTTATATATTATAAATATTTTATGCAGTATATTTGTATGTTTCTAGGGTGATCCTGGACCGAGCGCACTCGGACTACGACCCTGTGTATCACCATCTCTACCCCCCCTCTCCGCCGGAGCGCCTGCCCCCGCCCCCCTCGGACAGAGTGCCCCCCCTGCCCACCCCGCCCTCAAACCCCACAGCGCCCCCTGCAGACCGCCGCTGGCACACGGACCTCACCCGCCTCCTGCTGAGCATTAAGGCCTGTCGCTGGAGACACTTCCGGCCACGGACACTCCCCCTGGCTCAGCTCGACAACGCCCCCCCCCTGTTCAGACGCCTCAGCAGAGAGCTGAGGAGGGCCCCCCCGCCGACGGCCCCCAGAGGCTGTGCCAGAGGAGGGAGAGCCCAGCACACGCCTGTCCAGGGTGAGTGAACACGCCCACACAGAGGAGAGCCCAGCACACGCCTGTCCAGGGTGAGTGAACACGCCCACACAGAGGAGAGTCCAGCACACGCCTGTACAGGGTGAGTGAACACGCCCACACAGAGGAGAGTCCAGCACACGCCTGTACAGGGTGAGTGAACACGCCCACACAGAGGAGAGCCCAGCACACGCCTGTCCAGGGTGAGTGAACACGCCCACACAGAGGAGAGCCCAGCACACGCCTGTCCAGGGTGAGTGAACACGCCTGTCCAGGGTGAGTGAACACGCCTGTACAGGGTGAGTGAACACGCCCACACAGAGGAGAGCCCAGCACACGCCTGTCCAGGGTGAGTGAACACGCCCACACAGAGGAGAGTCCAGCACACGCCTGTCCAGGGTGAGTGAACACGCCCACACAGAGGAGAGTCCAGCACACGCCTGTCCAGGGTGAGTGAACACGCCCACACAGGAGAGTCCAGCACACGCCTGTCCAGGGTGAGTGAACACGCCCACACAGAGGAGAGTCCAGCACACGCCTGTCCAGGGAGAGTGAACACGCCCACACAGAGGAGAGTCCAGCACACGCCTGTACAGGGTGAGTGAACACGCCCACACAGAGGAGAGTCCAGCACACGCCTGTACAGGGTGAGTGAACACGCCCACACAGAGGAGAGTCCAGCACACGCCTGTACAGGGTGAGTGAACACGCCCACACAGAGGAGAGTCCAGCACACGCCTGTACAGGGTGAGTGAACACGCCCACACAGAGGAGAGTCCAGCACACGCCTGTACAGGGTGAGTGAACACGCCCACACAGAGGAGAGTCCAGCACACGCCTGTACAGGGTGAGTGAACACGCCCACACAGAGGAGAGTCCAGCACACGCCTGTACAGGGTGAGTGAACACGCCCACACAGAGGAGAGTCCAGCACACGCCTGTACAGGGTGAGTGAACACGCCCACACAGAGGAGAGCCCAGCACACGCCTGTACAGGGTGAGTGAACACGCCCACACAGAGGAGAGTCCAGCACACGCCTGTACAGGGTGAGTGAACACGCCCACACAGAGGAGAGCCCAGCACACGCCTGTACAGGGTGAGTGAACACTGCTCTTCTTCTCTGCTGTGACCTCTGGTTCGGCCTCAGGCGCTCACTGCGGCCGGACCCTGTTGTACATGTTGTATGTGGTCATGTGCTAACGTGAGTCCTTTGTCCAGTGCTGACGACGGAGCAGTTCCAGCTGCACCAGGAGCAGTTATCTCTGATGCAGAGGCAACAGCTGGAGCAGCAGCAGCAGCACGGGCCTGCAGTACGTACTATATACTTTATATATACATGTACACATCCTGTATACTGGTATATCTACAGCACGGGCCTGCAGTACGTACTATATACTTTATATATACATCCACGGGCCTGCAGTACGTACTATATACTTTATATATACATGTACACATCCTGTATACTTGTATATCTACAGCCACGGGCCTGCAGTACGTACTATATACTTTATATATACATCCACGGGCCTGCAGTACGTACTATATACTTTATATATACATGTACACATCCTGTATACTTGTATATCTACAGCCACGGGCCTGCAGTACGTACTATATACTTTATATATACATCCACGGGCCTGCAGTACGTACTATATACTTTATATATACATCCACGGGCCTGCAGTACGTACTATATACTTTATATATACATCCACGGGCCTGCAGTACGTACTATATACTTTATATATACATGTACACATCCTGTATACTTGTATATCTACAGCCACGGGCCTGCAGTACGTACTATATACTTTATATATACATCCACGGGCCTGCAGTACGTACTATATACTTTATATATACATCCACGGGCCTGCAGTACGTACTATATACTTTATATATACATCCACGGGCCTGCAGTACGTACTATATACTTTATATATACATCCACGGGCCTGCAGTACGTACTATATACTTTATATATACATCCACGGGCCTGCAGTACGTACTATATACTTTATATATACATCCACGGCCTGCAGTACGTACTATATACTTTATATATACATCCACGGGCCTGCAGTACGTACTATATACTTTATAAATACAGCCACGGGCCTGCAGTACGTACTATATACTTTATATATACATCCACGGGCCTGCAGTACGTACTATATACTTTATATATACATCCACGGGCCTGCAGTACGTACTATATACTTTATATATACATGTACACATCCTGTATACTTATATATCTACAGCACGGGCCTGCAGTACGTACTATATACTTTATATATACATCCACGGGCCTGCAGTACGTACTATATACTTTATATATACATCCACGGGCCTGCAGTACGTACTATATACTTTATAAATACAGCCACGGGCCTGCAGTACGTACTATATACTTTATATATACATCCACGGGCCTGCAGTACGTACTATATACTTTATATATACATCCACGGGCCTGCAGTACGTACTATATACTTTATATATACATGTACACATCCTGTATACTTATATATCTACAGCACGGGCCTGCAGTACGTACTATATACTTTATATATACATCCATTGGCGGCACGGTAGCGCAGCGGTTAGCGCCTCCGCTTCACAGCTAGAAGGTCCCGGGTTCGATTCCCACCAGGACGGGGCCTTTCTGTGTGGAGTTTGCATGTTCTCCCCGTGTCTAGGTTTCCTCCGGGTACTCCGGTTTCCCCTACCACTAAAAACATGTGCAATAGGTGAATCCTCCAGCCAGGTGATTCTGACCATCAGCCTGGCTCCACATCATGGAGACGGGTCCCCGGGCGCGGCACTGCCGTCGACCACTGCTCCTTACAGGTCGCCCCAGCGGCATCAAAGGATGGGTTAAATGCAGAGGACAAATTTCCCTACGGGGACAATAAAGTATACAAACATGGGCCTGCAGTACGTACTATATACTTTATATATTATACATCCACGGGCCTGCAGTACGTACTATATACTTTATATATACATGTACACATCCTGTATACTTGTATATCTACAGCACGGGCCTGCAGTACGTACTATATACTTTATATATACATCCACGGGCCTGCAGTACGTACTATATACTTTATATATACATCCACGGGCCTGCAGTACGTACTATATACTTTATATATACAGCCACGGGCCTGCAGTACGTACTATATACTTTATATATACATCCACGGGTCTGCAGTACGTACTATATACTTTATATATACATGTACACATCCTGTATACTTGTATATCTACAGCCACGGGCCTGCAGTACGTACTATATACTTTATATATACATGTACACATCCTGTATACTTATATATCTACAGCCACGGGCCTGCAGTACGTACTATATACTTTATATATACATGTACACATGCTGTATACTGGTATATCTACAGCCACGGGCCTGCAGTACGTACTATATACTTTATATATACATCCACGGGCCTGCAGTACGTACTATATACTTTATATATACATGTACACATCCTGTATACTTTATCTACTGCAGTACGTACTATATACTGTGTCTGTAAAGTGTGTTAGTAAAGTGCGTGTCTGTAAAGTGTGTGTTAGTAAAGTGTGTGTTAGTAAAGTGTGTTAGTAAAGTGTGTTAGTAAAGTGTGTGTTAGTAAAGTGTGTGTCTGTAAAGTGCGTGTCTGTAAAGTGTGTGTTAGTAAAGTGTGTGTTAGTAAAGTGTGTTAGTAAAGTGTGTGTTAGTAAAGTGTGTGTCTGTAAAGTGCGTGTCTGTAAAGTGTGTGTTAGTAAAGTGTGTGTTAGTAAAGTGTGTTAGTAAAGTGTGTGTTAGTAAAGTGTGTGTCTGTAAAGTGTGTGTCTGTAAAGTGTGTGTCTGTAAAGTGTGTGTCTGTAAAGTGTGTGTCAGTAAAGTGTGTGTCTGTAAAGTGTGTGTCTGTAAAGTGTGTGTCTGTAAAGTGTGTGTCTGTAAAGTGTGTGTCTGTAAAGTGTGTTAGTAAAGTGTGTGTTAGTAAAGTGTGTGTCTGTAAAGTGTGTGTCTGTAAAGTGTGTGTTAGTAAAGTGCGTGTCTGTAAAGTGTGTGTCTGTAAAGTGTGTGTGAGTAAAGTGTGTGTCTGCGCAGACGCAGGGGAACACCGTGGACCAGGCGTCTGCGCAGTTCGCCGCCTCCGCTCTGGTGACGCCGGAGCAGCTGCTCGCTCTGAAGAGTAAAGACGACCTGCCACTAGGAGGCGCCGTCAACGGAGTCCTCTCCCCCTCAGGTACACAGTACTGTGTGTTAGAAGTATTCTGTCCTTCACACATACGTGTAAACAAGCAGCCACCTCCCTCTCTCTAAGTACAGCTGTGGGTTTCTGTCCCACATTGTGTTTCTTTTGTCCGTCTTTGCCGTGTTTTTGTGGATCGTTTTACTTTGTGAGTCCATAACGGTCCTGAAGAAGCAGCAGCTTATGAGCTAAGGACACATTTCATCTTCTGAGACACTGAAGAGGCACCAAGAGCCCCCCCTACAGCACAGAGGAGGAGGTATCCGGGCAAGACTCAGCTAAGCCTTACATGCCTCTTGTGACTAATGGACGTTCACTGGAGAATGAAACAGATGAACTGCTGAGCTCTTCAGAAGATGGAGAAAGTGTTGTGGAGCGGAGGGAGCTGCGCAGGAGGAGGAGCTGACCAGTGCAGGACACCACGCTCTGAAACGGTGCCCCGCCTCCTGGGGCTGTCGCTGTTTCAGAGGAGTTTCCCCTGAACACTTCCTGTGTGCGGGTTTATTATGGCAAATAAAGTTACTTAAACATGCTCTGAGATCCAGGAGTGAAGCTCTGATGAAAACCTCAGACCAGATGTGTCCACAGATGTGTCCACAGATGTGTCCACAGATGTGTCCGTCTCGTTGAGTGAGAAGAGCTCAAATCCTCCTGTTCTCACTCACGTTTCTCTGGTGATCCAAACTAAAAACCTGCTCGTTTAATCAGATAAAGGCTTGTTTTGTAGCTTGTTTGGTAGCTTTGTTTTGTAGCTTTGTTTTGTAGCTTTGTTTTGCAGCTTTGTTTTGTAGCTTTGTTTTGTAGCTTGTTTTGTAGCTTTGTTTTGTAGCTTGTTTTGTAGCTTTGTTTTGTAGCTTGTTTTGTAGCTTTGTTTTGTAGCTTTGTTTTGTAGCTTGTTTTGTAGCTTTGTTTTGTAGCTTGTTTTGCAGCTTTGTTTTGTAGCTTGTTTTGTAGCTTGTTTTGTAGCTTTGTTTTGTAGCTTGTTTTGCAGCTTTGTTTTGTAGCTTTGTTTTGTAGCTTGTTTTGTAGCTTTGTTTTGTAGCTTTGTTTGGTAGCTTTGTTTGGTAGCTTTGTTTTGTAGCTTGTTTTGTAGCTTGTTTTGTAGCTTTGTTTTGTAGCTTTGTTTTGTAGCTTTGTTTTGTAGCTTTGTTTTGTAGCTTTGTTTGGTAGCTTTGTTTTGTAGCTTTGTTTTGTAGCTTGTTTTGTAGCTTGTTTTGTAGCTTTGTTTTGTAGCTTTGTTTTGTAGCTTTGTTTTGTAGCTTTGTTTTGTAGCTTTGTTTTGTAGCTTGTTTTGTAGCTTGTTTTGTAGCTTTGTTTTGTAGCTTTGTTTTGTAGCTTTGTTTTGTAGCTTGTTTTGTAGCTTGTTTTGTAGCTTTGTTTTGTAGCTTGTTTTGTAGCTTTGTTTTGTAGCTTGTTTTGTAGCTTGTTTTGTAGCTTTGTTTTGTAGCTTTGTTTTGTAGCTTTGTTTTGTAGCTTTGTTTTGTAGCTTTGTTTTGTAGCTTTGTTTTGTAGCTTTGTTTGGTAGCTTTGTTTTGTAGCTTGTTTTTTGTTTTTCTGTGATTCACTTTGACGTCTCTGTGAAAGTGACTAAATAACCGTTTCTTTTCCCTCAGGTGTGTATAAGGCGTGTCACCTCTCCAGCTCCGCCTCCCCCGCCCCCGGAGCCCCCGCCCCCAGCCCCAGCGCGCTCCTGCCCAGCTCCACGGCCTCCACCCCTCACAGTAACAACGGCACGGGGCCCCCCGTCCCCCCTCACTCCAACAGCCTGCGCCTGGGCCCCCTGGGCGCCCTGACCCCCGGGAAGAGGCCGCACGGCCCCAGGACCGTCCCCGTCTCCTCCTTGGGCCCCGCGGCGCTGAAACTGGCCCACTGTCAGAAGCCCAAAGCCCCCCCGGGGGCCCCCACAGCCCCCCTGGACATGGGCCCCAGGTGAGAGGAGTGTTTGTAAACTCGTTCTGAACAGGAGGATTTGTAGGATCTTAATTCTTAACAGGGACGACTTTAAAGGCACATTTCACGACTTCAGCGTCACCTTTACAGGAGTGTATTTGGTGAACTCTCGTTTCCTCACAAGTGTTTTATAATTAGATACAAAGTGAGTTTACATTTAAGGAGGGAAAACAAATGTTGTTCCATTACTGCAGAATAAATCGGGTAAAGAACCTTTAAGGAAACGATAAGATTTAATGTGGGAGAATTTGTTGAAGAGCTGGAGTTTTACTTTGAGCCTCTGGCCTCAGACTTGACTCATGTTTAGTCTTTGCTAAATGACCGTCAGGAGGGTTTAATTAGAGATGCACCGATACCACTTTTTCTAAAACCGATACGAGTACTCTGAGAACTTTGAGTACTTTGAGTACTTTGAGTACTTTGAGTACTTTGAGTACTTTGAGTACTTTGAGTGCTTTGAGTGCTTTGAGTACTTTGAGTACTTTGAGTACTTTGAGTACTTTGAGTACTTTGAGTACTTTGAGAACTTTGAGTACTCTGAGTACTCTGAGTACTCTGAGTACTTTGAGTACTTTGAGTGCTTCCCGTGTGGATTTTCTAATATGTTTACAGTAACTTATCCAGTAGCTTCAGCATTTTCGTTGTTTTGCTGCAGCTCATTTTAGCTCAATATAAACATGCTGTATGTCTTTATTCTGGATTTTCTGACGGCAAGTTAGCAACATTAGCATCATTAGCAACTTTAGCAACATTAGCTTCATTAGCAACATTAACATCATTAGCAACATTAGCATCATTAGCAACATTAGCAAAATTGGCAACATTAGCATCATTAGCAACATTAGCAAAATTGGCAACATTAGCTTCATTAGCACCATTAGCATCATTAGCAACATTAGCATAATTTGCAACATTAGCTTCATTAGCATCATTAGCACCATTAGCAACATTAGCATAATTTGCAACATTAGCATTATTTGCAACATTAGCAACATTAGCATCATTAGCAACATTAGCATCATTAGCAACATTAGCATCATTAGCAACATTAGCAAAATTGGCAACATTAGCACCATTAGCAACATTAGCATCAGTAGCAACATTAGCAAAATTGGCAAAATTAGCTTCATTAGCACCATTAGCAACATTAGCATCATTTGCAACATTAGCATCATTTGCAACATTAGCATCATTTGCAACATTAGCATCATTTGCAACATTAGCAACATTAGCAACATTAGCATCATTAGCAACATTAGCAACATTAGCATCATTAGCAACATTAGCACCATTAGCAACGTTAGCCTGTATGTTGTAAACACTGCAGACGCTGCAGCACTAACATTAGCTCTGGTTAAATCCAGCTCAGACTCTGGTTTAGAGACACAGTCTGTAATAAAGTCAGCTCTATGTGGATTATTGTGTTTACACTAAACTATTCTCCAGTTTGTTGTTGATAATAATAATAATAGTAATAATATTTTTTATTTATATTGCACTTTACATTCAATGAAGACTCAAAGTGCCACAACAGAAGAATAAAATCAGATAAAAACAAAGAACATTCACATAGTAAAACAAAGTTATTTCCTTACACGGCAGGAGGTATCGGGACCTCATTAATGAGGACGAGCATGTGGTATCGGCCTGATACCCGATACTGGTATCGGTGTATCCCTAGTCTAAATGATGACATTGTTGAAAAGTTTCTACTGTTGAAGTTCATAGTAAAGTCCCCCCCCCTCGTCCCCCCCCCCTCTGTTGCAGGGACGGCCGTGACCAGGAGAAGGCGCCCCTGAACACTTTGTCTGAGAACACAGTGGCCATGGAGGTCACGTAGCTCCCGCCCCCTCGCGTCCCTACATGGTGCTATGCATCGCCCGCCGCGGCCAATCACAGCCCACCGACCGCACCCACCGGCCAATCACAGCCCGCGGCTGTGGAGGGTATGCACATGACGTCCCCTCATTCAGGAACTCCGTCTGCGAAAACCGCTGCTCAAAGACATGAAATGTTCTGGATCTTCTGTCCCGTCAGGAGCTCCTCCGAGCCCTCACGGTTCTGTCCCGTCAGGAGCTCAGAGCCCTCACGGTTCTGTCCCGTCAGGAGCTCAGAGCCCTCACGGTTCTGTCCCGTCAGGAGCTCCGAGCCCTCACGGTTCTGTCCCGTCAGGAGCTCCTCCGAGCCCTCACGGTTCTGTCCCGTCAGGAGCTCCGAGCCCTCACGGTTCTGTCCCGTCAGGAGCTCCTCTGAGCCCTCACGGTTCTGTCCCGTCAGGAGCTCCGAGCCCTCACGGTTCTGTCCCGTCAGGAGCTCCTCTGAGCCCTCACGGTTCTGTCCCGTCAGGAGCTCCGAGCCCTCACGGTTCTGTCCCGTCAGGAGCTCCTCCGAGCCCTCACGGTTCTGTCCCGTCAGGAGCTCCTCCGAGCCCTCACGGTTCTGTCCCGTCAGGAGCTCCGAGCCCTCACGGTTCTGTCCCGTCAGGAGCTCCGAGCCCTCACGGTTCTGTCCCGTCAGGAGCTCCTCCGAGCCCTCACGGTTCTGTCCCGTCAGGAGGAGCTCCGAGCCCTCACGGTTCTGCACGTTTCTGACCCATCATTATTATTATATATTACTGATTATTACTGATATTCACAGGAACACAAGTTACCTCTATCTCTAAATGTGATAAAATGAGATAAACTTGGGGTAAAAGGGAAATGTTTTGTTAATCTCAGTGTTTTCAGAAACATCACGTCGTCATGGAGACGGTCCCACAGATACACATTATTGTCTGGGTGTAATCCAAACAAACAAAATGGACGTCGGTGCAAACCCTCCACTCTGCCCCGGGCCGATCCACTCCTCCTCTTCCTCCTCTTCCTCCTGTCACAAACGCTCCCGAAGTAAGGACTAAATGTACAGCTGCACATTTGTAAAGCCCCGCCCCCTCTATTCTTGTATATAACATTACTTGAATACGGAAGTTTGTTCATTTGTGATGTTTTGCACTCGACATGGGAAAAAAATCCAATGAATTATTAAAAACACAAAGCTGCGAGTGGCGCCCCCTGCAGGCCCCGCCCCTGCAGGCCCCGCCCCCTGCAGGCCCCGCCCACAGCGCCGACGAGAATAAAGTGAAACCTATGAATAAAAGCTGTGCTCTCTTCTGTGAAGAGTTTGGTACTAAACAGGCTCTGTGTCCGTTTGTCCTGCACTCGCTCACCGAGATTAGCAACATTAGCATCATTAAAGAACATTACCATCATTAGAAACGTTAGCATCAGTAGAAACATTACCATCATTAGAAACGTTAGCATCAGTAGAAACATTAGCATCATTAGAAACATTAGCAACATTAGCATCAGTAGCATCATCAGCAAAATTGGCAATATTAGCCTCATTAGCCTCACCCAGACTCATTAGCAATATTAGCATCATTAGAAACATTAGCAACATTAGCATCAGTAGCATCATTAGCAAAATTGGCAACATTAGCCTCATTAGCCTCACCCAGACTCATTAGCAATATTAGCATCATTAGAAACATTAGCATCAGTAGAAATGTTAGCATCATTAGAAACATTATCAATATTAGCAACATTAGCATCAGTAGAAGCATTAGCAACATTAGCATCATTAGAAACATTAGCCTCACCGACCGAGACTCACCCAGACTCATTAGCAACATTATCAACATTAGCATCATTAGAAACATTAGCATCATTAGAAACATTAGCATCAGTAGAAACATTAGCATCATTAGAAACATTAGCATCAGTAGAAACATTAGCATCATTAGAAACATTAGCATCAGTAGAAACATTAGCATCATTAGCAACATTGTGAAAACTGGCAACATTAGCCTCATTAGACTCACCGACCGAGACTCACCCAGACTCACGAGACTCACCCAGACTCACCGACCGAGACTCACAGTAGCATCATTAGAAACATTAGCAACATTAGCAACATTAGCATCATTAGCAACATTAGCATCAGTAACATCGTTAGCAACATTAGCATTAGTAGCATCGCTAGCAAAATTGGCACCATTAGCAACATTAGCCTCAACGACCGAGACTGACCGAGACCCACAGTAGCATCATTAGAAACATTAGCATCATTAGCAACATTAGCATCATTAGCATCATTAGAAAAATTAGCAACATTAGCATCATTAGAAACATTAGCAACATTAGCATCAGTAGCATCATTAGAAACATTAGCATCAGTAGCATCATTAGCATCATTAGAAACATAGCATCAGTAGCATCATTAGAAACATTAGCATCTTTAGAAACATTAGCATCATTAGCAACATTAGCATAATTAGAAACATTAGCAACATTAGCATCATTAGCAACATTAGCATCATTAGCAACATTAGCATCATTAGCAACATTAGCATCATTAGAAACATTAGCAACATTAGCATCATTAGAAACATTAGCAACATTAGCATCAGTAGCATCATTAGCAACATTAGCAACATTAGCATCATTAGAAACATTAGCAACATTAGCATCAGTAGCATCATTAGAAACATTAGCATCATTAGAAACATTAGCATCAGTAGCATCATTAGAAACATTAGCAACATTAGCATCATTAGAAACATTAGCATCATTAGCAACATTAGCATCATTAGAAACATTAGCAACATTAGCATCATTAGAAACATTAGCAACATTAGCATCATTAGCAACATTAGCATCAGTAGCATCATTAGAAACATTAGCAACATTAGCATCATTAGCAACATTAGCATCATTAGCAACATTAGCATCATTATAAACATTAGCATCATTAGCAACATTAGCATCATTAGCAACATTAGCATCATTAGCAACATTAGCATCATTAGCAACATTAGCATCAGTAGCATCATTAGCAACATTAGCATCATTAGAAACATTAGCAACATTAGCATCATTAGCAACATTAGCATCAGTAGCATCATTAGAAACATTAGCATCATTAGCAACATTAGCATCATTAGAAACATTAGCAACATTAGCATCATTAGCAACATTAGCATCAGTAGCATCATTAGAAACATTAGCATCATTAGCAACATTAGCATCATTAGCAACATTAGCCTCACCGACCGAGACTCTTAACTCCCGCCTGAACCGAGAACATTTTCTCCAGGTCAGCTTTACCCAGATCCTGTAGGCCAGTGTAACGCCTCATTTGAAAGCTAAGACCCACAAAACTCATCTGAATGGATCTTTTTCCTCATGTCATCAGATTGTTTTCCATCTTTTTTTGAGGGGTTTCAACTACTTTGGGAACTTTTTTTGGTCATTTTTTTGTCACATTTTTGTCATTTTTTGTCACGTCCTCATTATTGTTTTCGTCTCAGTTTTGTTGCTATTTTCACAGCTTTTTTCCAGAAGTTTTTGGATTGGGGTAAAGCCAAACTGGAGAAAATGTGCTCGGTTCAGGCGGGAGTTAAGGGGTTAATGAGAATACAAACATGAGGAGATCTGACTCTGCTTAAAGGGATGTTTCAGGATGTTTGACATAGGGCCTCATTTCCTCGTTATCCAGAGCGTTGCTGATTTCTGGAGATATTTTTTTTTGTAATTCATGCAGTTCTTATATTTGAAGAGTTTTGTGGCGCTAGGCTAGTGCTAGGCTAGTGCATGTCTATGGTATCAGCTAGCCTGCATTAAAAACAGTGTGACCCACAGAGCACCTGAGGCAAATCACTTATAACACCAGACTAACCATATAAATGTCTGTGTCCATAGAGTCATTTAAAATAACTTATGTTTGAGCAGCTTCAGCTTCGTGGTTTGTTAAAGCTACGCGGCGGCGGAGTGATCTGACAGAAAATAGTCCCTCAGAATGTGATCGTTCATGTGATGCAGGTCAGTTATATTCCAAACACAGACATTTATATGGTTAGTCTGGTGTTATCAGTGACTCAGGTGCTCTGTGGGTCACACTGTTTTTAACCCCTTAACTCCCACCTGAACCGAGCACATTTTCTCCAGTTTGGCTTTACCCCAATCCAAAAGCAAAAAAAACTGAGACGAAAATAATGTTGGAAATGTGACAAAAAAGTGAAAAAACATTGATGAAAAAGTGACGAAAATGTCACAAGAAATTGACGAAAAAATGATGAGAAAATGACAAAAATTGTGACAAAAAATGACAAGAATTTGACAAAAAAATGACCAAAAATTTGACAAAAAATTACAAGAATTTGATTAAAAAATTGACAAATGTCAAAAAATTGACAAAAAATTACCAAAAATGTGACAAAAAATGACAAATGTGAAAAAAAGCAAAAAACAAAATTGACCAAAAAATAACGAAAAATGACCAAAACTGTGACAAAAATGGACAAAAATTTGACAAAAAAATGTGACAAAAAATTGTCAAAAAATTGTCAAAAAATTACAAAAATTTGACAAAAAAATGTGACAAAAATTTGACTAGAAAATGACAAGAATTTGACAATGACAAAAATTTGATAAAAATTTGATTTAAAAATTGACCAAAAAACGTCAAAAAATTGACAAAAAATGTGACAAAAAAATGTCAAAAAAGCTACAAAAATGAGTTGAACACACAACAAAAAAATGATGGAAAAAAAATGTGATGACGCGAGGAAAAAGGTCCTCTCGGTTCAGGCGGGAGTTAAGGGGTTTAAAATACCTTTAATTTAATTTGTAAAGCACTTTACATGGAATCTCAAAGTGCTACAGCACAAGTAAAAACTGACAATAATAAAATAATAAAAGCATAATAAAAGCACACAAAAGTTGAAGTTAAAATGTTAAAAAGGGAACAGAAAAGTCTTGAGTCTCTTCTGAAAGTCTCCAGAGACTGTGGGGCCCTCAGGTGTGGTGGTCGGGCGTTCCACAGTTTAGGAGCAGCCGCCTGGAACGCTCTGTCACCAATTGTCCGGAGCTTTGTTCTGGGGACGGAGAGAAGGTTGGTGTCTGTGGACCTGAGTGTTCTGGTTATGGGCGGAGGGGTGAGGAGTTCAGTGAGATAGTCCGGGGCGTGTCCATGGATGCATTGATAGGTGAGCAGACAGATTTTGTAGTTGATGCGTTGACCGATCGGGAGCCAGTGTGACCCGCAGAGCACCTGAGGCAAATCACTGATAACACCAGACTGACCATATACATGTCTGTGGTCATAGAATCATTTAAAATACCTCATATTTGAGCAGCATCAGCTTCGTGGTTGTATAAGCTACGCGGCGGCGGAGTGATCCGAGAGAAAATAGTCCCTCAAAATGCGATCCTTCATGTGATGCAGGTCAGTTATATTCCAAACAGGACACAGACATTTATATGGTTAGTCTGGTGTTATCAGTGACTCAGGTGCTCTGTGGGTCACACTGTGTTTAACCCCTTAACTCCCACCTGAACCGAGCACATTTTCTCCAGTTTGGCTTTACCCCAATCCAAAAGCTTCTGGAAAAAAGGTGAGAAAATAGCGACAGAACTGAGACGAAAACAATGATGAAAATGTGACAAAAAAGTGATGAAAAATTGATGAAAAAGTGGCAAAAGTGTCACAAGAAATTGACAAAAAATTGAAGAAAAAATTACAAAAAAGTGACAAAAAAACGACACAAATGTGATAAAAAATTGACAAAAGAAATTACAAAAATGTGACAAATGTGACCAAAAATTGACTAAAAATTGATTGAAAATTTGATGAAAAATGACAAAAAAGTCCCAAAAATGAGTTGAACACCCAACAAAAAAATGATCTGATGAAATGTGATGACGTGAGGAAAAAGATCCTCTCGGCTCAGGCGGGAGTTAAGGGGTTAATGCAGGCTAGCTGATACCATAGACATGCACTAGCCTAGCATTAGCCTAGCATTAGCCTAGCGCCACGAAACTCTTCAAACAAACTGCATGAACTACAAAAACAACATCTCCAGGTCCCAGCAACACTCTGGAAAACCAGGACATGAGGCCCTGTGTCATCCTGAAACATCCCTTTAAACGCCATGACTGAAGCCCCACAGCGCCTCCTGTTGGCCAAAGGACAAACCTCTTTATTTCTGAAGGTCAAATCAAACTGAAGCCGGAGGAGGTTTTACTTTATGCTTTATTTGACGTTTTAGGTCCAGAGTAAACGGTTACTTCAGGAGTCGGGCGTCGCTCCGGCCTCTCGGCTCTGCACCACCAGATGTTCCTCACACAGCTGTCTGAGAGAGAGAGTACTATTACTACAACTGTTACTGCAGAGGACTACAGAGCCGTGGGAAGATACTTCAGCTAGGGGGGGCTGAGGGACAAAATGTACCCAGCCCTGGACTCTGACCGGCCCTGGACTCTGACCAGCCTGGCCCAAGTTAGAGTAACTGTGACACTTCCACAAATACACATTTTAACCTCTTTAACCTTCGCCTGAACTGAGCACATTTTCCCCAGGTCGGCTTTACCCCAATCCAAAAGCTTCTGGAAAAAAGGTGGGAAAATAGCAACAAAACTGAGACGAAAACAATGATGGAAATGTGACAAAAAAGTGAGAAAACATTGATGAAAAATTGAAAAAAAATGTGACAAAAAATGACAAAAAATTTGATAAAAAATTGACAAAAAAATGAAAAAACAAAACAAAAAAACAATTGACCAAAAATTGACAAAAAAAATTGACAAAAGAATGACAAATGTGACAAAAAAGTGACGATAAAATTGATGAAAAAATGAGAAAAATGTCACAAAAAAATGACTGGAGAACAGGATAATCAGCCTCATGTTCCTCCTTCAGTATCCCAGGCTTTTAAAATGTAACAAAAAATGACAAAAATTTGATTAAAAAATTGACAAATAAATGAAAAAAATATGACAAAAATTACTATTTTTTTTTTAAACAAAAATGTGACAAAAAATGGACCAAAAATTACAAAAAAATATACAAAAAATGTGGAAAAAAAATTAACAAAAAAGTGACCAAAATGTGACAAAAAAAATTATTTAAAAAAATGACAAAATGAGTTGAAAACCCCCCAAAAAAGATGGGAAAAGATCTGATAATGTGAGGGAAAAGATCCATTTAGATGAGTTTTGTAGGTCTTAGTTACACTGGCCTACAGACGGGAGGTAAGAGGTTAATAAAAATAATAAATAATAATGGTCCCAAAATGGAACCTTGTGGTGCCCCATACACCACGGAATTCCTTTTAGATTCATGTTTATTTATACTGGGCTTTACCCAAATCTAAAAGCTTCTCGACTGGAGAGCAAAGGAAAGACCTACAAAAGTGATGGTCATTTTTCCTTATTTTTCCTATCATTTGTTTGTGTTTGTCTCATGTTTTTGTTGCTTTTCGTCACATTTTTGTTTTGTTTTCATCCTCTTTTTCTCGCTGTTTTGATGCTTTTCTTTTTAGCTTTTAGAATTCTGAATTAGAGACGTTTTAGCTTCGTCATTAAAAGAACTCATCTGCCCGACACTAAAGTCCTGTTTTAAAAGCTTTAAAATAAAGGCTTTAACAGCTGGAAACATCTGCAGAGTCTGGTCCCTCTGAGTCTCACCTGGAAAGGCCTCGTTCTCTCCCATCGTTCTCCTCAGCTCGAACTCCTTCAGCCTCAGACTCAGCTCCAGCAGCTCCTCGTCCTCACTGCTCGGCTCCTCCAGGGGGCGCTGCTGCTGCTCCTCTGCAGGGCCTCCGAACACCACCAGGGGGCGGTACTCCGGGGCCCTCACACGTCCTGATCCAGAGGTTTAAAGTGACGGATCAGATTTAAATAAACTCGTCATTAGCTTGTTGTTTTGGTTCAAAGCTCCAGAGTCTGACCTGTGGGCCAGTCCTCGGCTCCGCCCCTCTCCCTCTGCGGGCGCTGCACCCTCGTGGGCCTGTAGGTGGCGCTGTGGCGGGGTCTGTGGCGCACCTGGCGGCCCGGGGGGCGGAGCCACGGGGCGGCCAAGGGGAGCGGGAATGGCACGTATCGCCAGGCGGACATTTTCCTCAGGAGTTTGGGCTCGAACGGGAGGTCGCCGCGGCAACCGGGCTGTACACAAACCGAAAGTAAACGACAACGCCGTCGCCATGTTTGAAACTCCAGAACTCTCTCCCCTCCCGTTAAACAGAGCTGCCCAGACTCTGCTGTTCATATCCTGATTTCTTATGTCAGCGCCCTCTGCTGGACACCTGTGGAATTATTTCCTCTTATTCTTATTTATTATACGGCTCTTCACAGCGTAAGTAGAAGCTCCGTTGATTTGAATGGGATTCTCCAACGTTCTCCCGGTCATTATTTTCTGATAAAGGACCTCTGAAAAAAACAATGCTTTCATATCACTCCGCGCGTACGTAGCAGCGACACTATCTGTCCCGTCACTGAGAGAGAAGTCGGGGAATCGCTAGGCTAGCTGCTAGCCTTGCTACTTCTATAATGACACAAATCAGAAGGTACTTTCAGGTGTAATAATACCAGGAGTAGTTTGAAATCCGCGCCAAACTACTCCTGGTATTATTACGCCTTACAATATAGTCCCCCCTTTTATCCGCTTAGAAAATCCACATTGTTTAATTGTGTGTAATTATACTTTGTAGTGGAACACTTCACGTAACCATATTTAAATAGGGAAAACGTGGAAGAGCTTGGTAGCTTCTATCTTGACCTGTTTTGGAGCTATAGAGGAGAGAGGGAGAGGCTAAATGCTAACGCCGTCTGCGCTGTGTTTACATGACTGCAGAGACGGTTTTTCCTATACGCAGACTACGCAAGGTGCGTAGGGCCCCCGCAGCTGCAAGGGCCCCGCGTCTCAGTCAAACTACGGTGTTGTTTCACTGATTAATCAACGCGTTGTTGTTACGGGACAGGCTCTTCCAGCGCGCACTCACTCTCCGCCTGCTTCGCCACATATAACACCAACACGGAGCATCTGCAAGTGGATGATCAGGAGAGACCGACCGCCTTCCCCCGGTCTCTTCCAAAGCGCAAGTGCTTCTCCGCTCGTGTCCCGCTCGGCCGTCTGTCTCCCGGTGCTTCGCCTCATGCTTCGCCTCATGCTTCGCCTCATGCTTCGCCTCATGCTTCGCCTCATGCTTCGCCTCATGCTTCGCCTCATGCTTCGCCTCATGCTTCGCCTCATGCTTCGCCTCATGCTTCGCCTCATACTCGGCTCCTCCGCGGCTGCATCATGTCACCCGTGTCCCGGGCGCAGCTCTCATGTTTTCTCTGCGCGGACTCTGGGCTGCAGCTCTGGGCCTCACTCTCATTTAAACTCTCTTCTTATTGTGTCTGGTGAGTCTGGGGCATCAGGACAGTAGTTTGAGGAGTAGACGAGAGTAAAACGCGTGTCCGTGGCTTTTTTGTTGAGTTGAATCCACATGGTTCTCATGAGTGCAGTTACTTACAGTAACTCTGGTTCTCTGAATGTGCACAGTCTAAAACGGGTTGGGCGACTCACAGACTAATTCTCAGTGGTCAGACAGAAACAACCGTCAGGAGCAGGTTTCAGTTAGTTTTAAATCAGCGGTTCCCAATCTGTGGGTCAGGGACCAGAGGTGAGAGAATGGGACCATTTGCCATTTACTATTTTAAAAAGGGAAATAGACTAGTAGTCGTCCTAAATCCCAGTCTCACAGTGGCTTAGTGATTAGTGGCTCTCACACAGGGGGCGGGGCCTGAATTGAGGTCTGTATGTTCTGCTTCTGCCCTGAAACAGTGGAACTGTTTTGACCATAAATGGATTCTCTCTTTGTCGAATAGCCATGGGACGCTACTGCAGGGCCCCCGTGTGGATTTTTGCTTAGGGCCCCAGAAGGGCCAGCACCGGCTCTGCGTGACTGAAGATCACACAGGTCCTAAAGAACTCACAGCTCAGGTAACGGTGGCCTATTCCTTTAAGTCTGATTTTTGTCCAAAGCTTTCGCTCCTGCGCCCTCTAGTGGTAAAGCAGACGGAACAATTATTTAATTTTTTGGCTCCGCCCGACCTCAGCCAAGCCGTGCTACAGCAGCAGCTACGCTTCAGCTCGTTCCCTGAAGGTGAAATAAATAAGAAGAAAACCAAAGAAACAACAAGGAGAAAGATACTGGAGGTTTGTTTAGTTTGTGTATTTTAGTAATAAATCGCACGATTTGTATTTTCATGTGTATTTTATTTATTAGAAGACGAGTAAGAGCTCACATGGACATTTAGCCCCTGGCAGGGGTGGACGGGCCATAGGTCCGTTCTGGAGGAGCACAGAAGGGCTGCTGGCTTGAGGGCCATCAGCCTGTAGGGGGCGCTGCTACCCGGCCTTGCAATTGCACAGCGAAGCAGCACAAAAATCATTCGTTCGTCATTTGTTTAACAGCTCTGTTGTTCATTGTTGACACAGCAATAGGTAGCGTTCACGATTTATTATGTGATGATGTCATGATGTCAGATGGAGGGCAGGGCCAATACAACTCTATGGGAGAAATGCAGCTTTTGGAAGAAATCTCCAAAACAAAAATTGACAAATGTTTTTCCTCTTCAGTATTTGATCGTGATCGGATTCTCAAACCTGTGAGATTATTTTTTTGTCTGAAAGTCCTTTATCACGTCATGTTTTCGCATATTGTCACCACTTTTTGACATTTTTTAGAGAAAATAATTGGACATTAGTTCATATGAGCCGACAGAGGAGACGATGAACTTTGTGACGGTTTTTGTTTCATGTGGATTCCTCCAGTAATGACTGAAATATGAGCCAAAAAACAAAGACATAAAAATATGCATTTTGTCAGTTACCACCGTTACCATAGTTACCGTCAGTTGCTCCACCTCAATGTTAAACTGTGGCTCTTTAGAATGTTGTGATGTCACGTGAACACAGCCTATTGTGCAATAAAAATGAGGCCTTTTATGAATTGATTCAAAATCTGTCTTTGTGGACGCGTGTGTTTGGGCCGGTCAGAGTCCAGGGCCGTTGTTTAGTCCCAGTCCACCACTGCCCCCTGGTGGAGGTCAGCTCACCAGGTCTGTCTTAAGTGTATATGTTTTATTTTATTGTCAGTTGATATTTATTGATATGTTTTAATATTGGTTCATTTTTCTTTTTTGTGCCCAGTTCTCACGGGTTGCCAAGCCAATAAACCCTGTTTTTAACGACCTCGTGCCTGTGCTACGTCAGCTTTACCCAAATCTCAAAGCTTCTCGACTGGAGCCTACAGGCCATTTGAAAACTAAGCCCTAAAACACTGGTCTGTGCGTGTTTTTCATCTCATTTTGTCGCTTTTTTTTAAAGAAGCTTTTAGATTTGGGTAAAGCCAAACTGGGCAGAACTGCTCATGTGGGTTAGGAGGAGAATAAACGGATCCACCGCAGGGCTGCAACTAACGATTATCTTTACGAGTAATCGAGTAATCGCTTGGCTGTGAACGGTGTATTTTTTTTTAACCACATATTGCTTAACCCCTTAACTCCCACCTGAACCGGGCACAGTTTCTCCAGCTTTACCCCAATCCAAAAGGTGCGAAAATAGCAACAAAACTGAGACGAAAACAAGGATGGAAATGTGAAAAAAGTGAGAAAAATAATGGACGAAAAAGTGACAAAAAATTTACAAAAAAATGACCGAAATGGATAAAAATTTGACAAAAAAGTGAGAAAAATTTGATGAAAACAAATCGAAAAATTTGACGAAAAAGTCACGAAAATTTGACAAAAATGAGACGACTGCCCAACAAAAAAAGTGATGAAAAAAAAATCTGATGATGTGAGGACACTGGCCTACAGGATTTGGGTAAAGCTGCTTGAAGATGTGTTGATGGAGTAAACTAAAGGGAAATGTTTGTTGGAGGCTCGATTCATGACATTTACAATGAACAAAATGTGCACAGACCCAAACTATAGAAACAAAGCAGGATTTTCATTTCAAAACGATTCATCGATACTAAAATAGTTGTGGATTATTTTAATAATCGATTAGTCGTGGATTAATTGATTAGTCGTTTCAGCCTTAATCCACAGCCTCGAGTCACGTCTGGATCTGCAGATGCTTCACAGGAAACAAATGTTCAGGACAAACGAGAGAAAAGTGGTTTAAACGGTTTAATAAAAAGCTCCAGAAACATCACAGTTCACAGTTTCATCACGACCGAGATCCTCAGGGGAAAACGGCGACGTTAAAGAGAAACGAAAAGAGAAACGAAAAGAGAAACGAAAAGAGAAACGAAAAGAGAAACGAAAAGAGAAACGAAAAGAGAAACGCCGACGTTAAAGAGAAACGAAGAGAGAAACGAAAAGAGAAACGAAGAGAGAAACGAAAAGAGAAACGCCGACGTTAAAGAGAAACGAAGAGAGAAACGAAAAGAGAAACGCCGACGTTAAAGAGAAACGAAGAGAGAAACGAAAAGAGAAACGAAGAGAGAAACGAAAAGAGAAACGCCGACGTTAAAGAGAAACGAAGAGAGAAACGAAAAGAGAAACGAAGAGAGAAACGAAAAGAGAAACGCCGACGTTAAAGAGAAACGAAGAGAGAAACGAAAAGAGAAACGAAAAGAGAAACGAAAAGAGAAACGCCGACATTAAAGAGAAACGAAAAGAGAAACGAAAAGAGAAACGAAAAGAGAAACGAAAAGAGAAACGCCGACGTTAAAGAGAAACGAAAAGAGAAACGAAAAGAGAAACGAAAAGAGAAACGAAAAGAGAAACGAAAAGAGAAACGAAAAGAGAAACGAAAAGAGAAACGCCGACATTAAAGAGAAACGAAAAGAGAAACAAAAAGAGAAACAAAAAGAGAAACGAAAAGAGAAACGAAAAGAGAAACGCCGACTTTAAAGAGAAACGAAAAGAGAAACGCCGACATTAAAGAGAACAAAGAGAAAAACACAGATTAACCTCTTAACTCCCGCCTGAACCGAGAGGATCTTTTTCCTCACTTCATCAGATTTTTTTCCATCATTTTTTTGTAACTTTTTTGTCATTTTTTGTCACATTTTTGTCTTCTTTTTTTTGAATGTTTTTGTCTATTTTTTGTTAATTTTTCGTAAATTTTTTATCAAATTGTTGTCATTTTTTTGTCACATTTTTATCACATTTTTGTATTTTTTTTGTCCATTTCTTGTCAATTTCTTGTGACATTTTTGCCACTTTTTCATCCATTTTTCGTCACTTTTTGTCACATTTCCATCATTGTTTTCGTCTCAGTTTTGTTGCTATTTTCTCACCTTTTTTCCAGAAGCTTTTGGATTGGGGTAAAGCCAAACAGGAGAAAATGTGCTCGGTTCAGGCGGGAGTTAAGGGGTTAAAGACCGTCCAAAAGTCTCAGCGGTTCAAGAGAAACAACAGAGCCTGTTTTAGCCCCGCCCTCGTCTTTAGCCCCGCCCTCGTCTTTGGCCCCGCCCTCGTCTTTGGCCCCGCCCTCGTCTTCGGCCCCTGTGAAACGTCGTACAGGTGAGGGCGGAGCTTAAGAGGTTACGTTTGTTCTAAAAGGCACTAAATGTAAATGTCGCTCAGAGCCAGGTCTAAATGTGTTTTTAGTTTTGCTCAGAGACATTTTGGAATTTGTTCAACTAATTATCAGTGAAAGAATCTTTTAAAAAAAACAAAATGTCTCCTTGTTTTTTTGGCTCAGTAAATCTGAAACATGAACGCGTTAAATCCAGTAAAAAGACAAAAACCTTCACCACAAAGAAAATCATCCAAAACAAAAGAACGTTTGTAAAATAAGACTTTTCAGGTCCATTTTCAGCCCGGTCCAGACGACAGCGAAGGCCTCGCACTTCAGCGACGTCACTGAGGAGAGAGAGAGAGAGAAGGATCTGTAAAAGTCCCTCATGTTCCTCACTCAACACCTTTAAAACTCACCTTTAAAACTCACCTCGTCGGAAACTAAATCATTTGGGAATTTTCTTCTTTTTCTTTTTCTGAAAAACAAACAAAAAAAGAGAAAAATAAATAAGTAAAGTACAGTTAAAGGTCAGGTACAGTTAAAGGTCAGGTACAGTTAAAGGTCAGGTACAGTTAAAGGTCAGGTACAGTTAAAGGTCAGGTATAGTTAAAGGTCAGGTACAGTTAAAGGTATAATATAGTTAAAGGTCAGGTACAGTTAAAGGTCAGGTATAGTTAAAGGTCAGGTATAGTTAAAGGTATAATATAGTTAAAGGTCAGGTACAGTTAAAGGTCAGGTACAGTTAAAGGTCAGGTACAGTTAAAGGTCAGGTACAGTTAAAGGTATAATATAGTAAAAGGTATAATATAGTTAAAGGTCAGGTACAGTTAAAGGTCAGGTACAGTTAAAGGTCAGGTACAGTTAAAGGTCAGGTACAGTTAAAGGTATAATATAGTTAAAGGTCAGGTACAGTTAAAGGTCAGGTACAGTTAAAGGTCAGGTACAGTTAAAGGTCAGGTACAGTTAAAGGTATAATATAGTTAAAGGTCAGGTACAGTTAAAGGTCAGGTACAGTTAAAGGTCAGGTACAGTTAAAGGTATAATATAGTTAAAGGTCAGGTACAGTTAAAGGTCAGGTACAGTTAAAGGTCAGGTACAGTTAAAGGTATAATATAGTTAAAGGTCAGGTACAGTTAAAGGTATAATATAGTTAAAGGTCAGGTATAGTTAAAGGTCAGGTACAGTTAAAGGTATAATATAGTTAAAGGTCAGGTACAGTTAAAGGTCAGGTACAGTTAAAGGTCAGGTACAGTTAAAGGTCAGGTACAGTTAAAGGTCAGGTACAGTTAAAGGTCAGGTACAGTTAAAGGTCAGGTATAGTTAAAGGTCAGGTATAGTTAAAGGTCAGGTACAGTTAAAGGTCAGGTATAGTTAAAGGTATAATATAGTTAAAGGTCAGGTACAGTTAAAGGTCAGGTATAGTTAAAGGTCAGGTATAGTTAAAGGTCAGGTATAGTTAAAGGTCAGGTATAGTTAAAGGTCAGGTATAGTTAAAGGTCAGGTACAGTTAAAGGTCAGGTACAGTTAAAGGTCAGGTACAGTTAAAGGTCAGGTATAGTTAAAGGTCAGGTACAGTTAAAGGTCAGGTATAGTTAAAGGTCAGGTATAGTTAAAGGTCAGGTACAGTTAAAGGTCAGGTACAGTTAAAGGTATAATATAGTTAAAGGTCAGGTACAGTTAAAGGTCAGGTATAGTTAAAGGTCAGGTATAGTAAAAGGTCAGGTATAGTTAAAGGTCAGGTACAGTTAAAGGTATAATACAGTTAAAGGTCAGGTACAGTTAAAGGTCAGGTATAGTAAAAGGTCAGGTACAGTTAAAGGTCAGGTACAGTTAAAGGTCAGGTACAGTTAAAGGTCAGGTACAGTTAAAGGTCAGGTACAGTTAAAGGTCAGGTACAGTTAAAGGTCAGGTACAGTTAAAGGTCAGGTATAGTTAAAGGTCAGGTATAGTTAAAGGTCAGGTACAGTTAAAGGTCAGGTACAGTTAAAGGTATAATACAGTAAAAGGTCAGGTACAGTTAAAGGTCAGGTACAGTTAAAGGTCAGGTACAGTTAAAGGTATAATATAGTTAAAGGTCAGGTACAGTTAAAGGTCAGGTACAGTTAAAGGTCAGGTACAGTTAAAGGTATAATATAGTTAAAGGTCAGGTACAGTTAAAGGTCAGGTACAGTTAAAGGTCAGGTACAGTTAAAGGTATAATATAGTTAAAGGTCAGGTACAGTTAAAGGTATAATATAGTTAAAGGTCAGGTATAGTTAAAGGTCAGGTATAGTTAAAGGTCAGGTACAGTTAAAGGTCAGGTACAGTTAAAGGTCAGGTACAGTTAAAGGTCAGGTACAGTTAAAGGTCAGGTACAGTTAAAGGTATAATATAGTTAAAGGTCAGGTATAGTAAAGTCGTGAGGTATTTGAACTTTTATATTCCTTGTGTTTTTCTAAAAGAGCGTTTTTTCATCATAAATGTCATAAAATAATAAATCTAAGTTTCCTGAACTCGTCAGTTTCAGTTTTTCACCTTGGACACAGTTTCTACAGCAGCTTCTTCTTCCACAAACTTCAGCTTTTCTGCAAAAGTAAAGAATAAAAAGAGGCTGAACCATGTTGTCTTTAAGTTTATGTTTTCACTTCTCTGATTAAATACTTCAGTACTTTTACTTCAGTTACAGAAGTACTTCTTCAGTATTCTGTAACACTCACTGCTCTGTGCCGCCCCCTGCTGGACGCCGTCAGGAACCGCCTTGTTCTTCTTCTTCTTTGGAGTTTGTGTTTGTTCCAGGTTTACTTTCTTCTTCTTCTTCTTCTTCGGAGCCGCTTCCTCTGAGTCGACGGACGAGGGTTTGTTTTTCCGCTCAGTCCTGGATCAAAAACAGGAAAGTTCAGACGAAACAAACAGGAACAAGTGAACTAAACATCACAAACACATTCTGATAAAGTCAGAGTACAGACGACGACTCAAGAACCTTCACCTGACTGAGCCTCAGCCCTCACCACAGGCCAGGCCAGAGTCACGTCTTATTTGAAAGCTAAGACCTACAAAACGGATAAGATTTTGCTAAACATTTGAGCCAGTTTTCTTCAGTTTGGCTGTTTCTGTGTTTATAGTTTCACTTCCTGTTTGGACACTGACAGGAAGTGACATCGACAGAGGAAAACCATTTTAACCCCTTAACTCCCGCCTGAACCGAGAGCATATTCAACTTTTTTTTTTTTTTTACTTTTTTGTCATTTTTTGTCACATTTTTTTCATTTTTTTGTTTAATTTTTTTGTCAAATTTGTATCACATTTTTGTCATTTTTGTCACATTTTTTCATAAATTTTGTAATCACATTTTTGTCATTTTTTTGCCACATTTTTGTCATTTTTTGGTCAAATGTTTTATCACATTTTTGTCATTTTTTTGTAATTTTTTTGTCACTTTTTTGCCATTGTTTGGTAAACTTTTTGTCAATTTCTTGTGACATTTTTGCCACTTTTTCATCAATTTTTCGTCACTTTTTTGTCAGATTTTTGCCATTTTTTGTCAATTTTTTATGAAATTTTTGTCACATTTTTGTATTTCTTTTGTAATTTTTTGTCACATTTTGTCACATTTTTGGTCAAATTTTTGTCATTTTTTCTCACTTTTTTCTCACATTTCCATCATTGTTTTCGTCTCAGTTTTGTTGCTATTTCACACCTTTTTTCCAGAAGCTTTTGGATTGGGGTAAAGCCAAACTGGAGAAAATGTGCTCGGTTCAGGTGGGAGTTAAGGGGTTAAACCGTTTAAGTTCTTTGTATTTGTTTCACTTTTGTTAAAGCAGAACTAAGTAACTCCTGCCCCTAGAGGCCGTAAGCGCCACTGCAGGCGTCGTACATGTTGTGTTGTTTACTCATTATTTGTCCGTGAGAGTAAATCCTCACTGACAGAAAAGACAAAGGGAGATTGTTCGTCCAGTTACACAAAGGAGATCATGTTTCTCTCAGACTGGGCTGTAAATACTGGGTAAGTGGTGCTAGCACACAGTTAGCCGGTTAGCTTCTTCTTCGTGATTCCATTAGTGTGTATAGAGCCTCCGACCCGGTGCAGGAAAGTTTCAAGCATGGTTTTCTGGTCAGAGACACCAGGGGGCGATAAAGACCCCCCACTCGTCCCATTAACACTTGTATTACCCCCACAGGGGCGACGGGGAGGGTTTATTAAACAAGCTACTGAGTTCTGCTTTAAAGTTTCCGGCTTGAAACTGGAAACTTTCCGGCTCCAAATGGAGCGCAGCGTTTGATTGGACAAGTCTTGGTCTTGGTCCTGGTCGTCTTAGTCTTAGTTTTAGCTTAGTTTTAGTTTTAGTTTTAGCTTCGCTTTAGTTTAGTTTTAGCTTCGCTTTAGTTTTAGTTTTAGTTTTAGCTTAGCTTTAATTTAGTTTAGTTTTAGCTTAGCTTTAGTTTAGTTTAGTTTTAGTTTTAGCTTAGTTTAGTTTAGCTTTAGTTTGTTTAGTTTAGTTTTAGCTTAGTTTAGCTTAGCTTAGCTTAGTTTTAGCTCAGTTTTAGTATTAGTTGTAGTTGTAGTTGTAGTTGTAGTTGTAGTTGTAGTTTTAGTTTTAGTTTTAGTTGTAGTTGTAGTTGTAGCTTAGCTTAGTTTTAGCTTAGTTTTGTTTTAGCTCAGTTTAGTTTAGCTTAGTTTTAGTTTTAGCTCAGTTTAGTTTAGCTTTAGCTTAGCTTAGCTTAGTTTAGCTTAGTTTTAGTTTAGCTTAGCATAGTTTTAGCTTTAGTTTTAGCTTAGCTTTAGTTGTAGTTGTAGTTGTAGTTGTAGTTGTAGTTGTAGTTGTAGTTGTAGTTGTAGTTGTAGTTGTAGTTGTAGTTTTAGTTTTAGTTTTAGTTTTAGTTTTAGTTTTAGTTGTAGTTGTAGTTGTAGTTGTAGTTGTAGTTGTAGTTGTAGTTTTAGTTTTAGTTTTAGTTTTAGTTGTAGTTGTAGTTGTAGTTGTAGTTGTAGCTGTAGCTGTAGCTGTAGTTTTAGTTTTAGTTTAGTTTAGGGTAGTTTAGGTTAGGTTAGGTTAGGTTTAGGTGTAGTGTAGCTGTAGCTGTAGTTTTAGTTTTAGTTTTAGTTTTAGTTTTAGTTTTAGTTTTAGTTTTAGTTTAGTTTAGTTTAGTTTAGTTTAGTTTAGTTTAGTTTAGTGTAGTTGTAGTTGTAGTTGTAGTTGTAGTTGTAGTTGTAGTTTTAGTTTTAGTTTTAGTTTTAGTTGTAGTTGTAGTTTATTTTAGTTGCAGAGACTCGTACGGTTCGATCTCTCCGTTCTTCAGTTTCTGCTTCAGCTTCGCTCGTTTCTTTTGGTTCAGCTTCTTCCTCAGACGTTTCTTCTTCTTGGCGTCTGCCGGCTCAGCGCCACCTGCTGGACACAGAGAGGCAGAAGTTCGTGTCTGTGCATCAGTGGAGCTCTAGAGCAGAGGAGGCTACATGCTAACGCCGTCTGTGCCGTGTTTACGTGACTGAGGACACGCGTGAAGACCAGACAGCTACACATGAACTCGTCTAAGCTCAGGTCAGAACAGATCTCAGTGTGGAGAAACCTGTCCCTTTAACCCCTTAACTCTCGCCTGAACCGAGAGCATTTTCTCCAGTTTGGCTTTACCCCAATCCAAAAGCTTCTGGAGAAAAGGTGTGAAAATAGCAACAAAACTGAGACGAAAACAATGATGGAAATGTGACAAAAAAGTCAGAAAACATTGACAAAAATTGAAGAAAAAATGACACAAAAATGTCACAAGAAATTGACAAAAAAATGCAGAAGAAATGACAAAAATGTGAAGAAATGTGACAAAAATGTGATAAAAATTTGACAAAAAAAAAGATGAAAAAATGACAAAACAAGATGAAAAAATTACAAAAAATGATTAAAAAAATGACGAAAAAATTACAAAAATATGACAAAAAATGTGACAAAATGTGATAAAAATGGACGAAAAAATGACAAGAAATTGACAAAAATGTGAAGAAATGTGACAAAAGTTTGACAAAAATGGATTAAAAAATGACGAAAAAATGATGAAAAAGTGGCAAAAATGTCACAAAAATGTCACAAGAAATTGACAAAAAATGACGAAAAAATTACAAAAAAGTGAAAAAATGCGATAAAAATTTGACAAAAAAATTACTAAAAATGATGAAAAAATGACAAAAAATATGACAAAAAATGTGACAAAATGTGATAAAAATTGATGAAAAAATGACAAAAAATTATGAAAAAATGACAAAAAAATACGAAAAAATGACAAAAATGTGAAAAAAAATTGATAAAAATGACCAAAAAGAAATTACTAAAATTGACCAAAAAAATGACGAAAAAATGACGAAAAAATGACGAAAAAATGACAAAAAAAGGACAAAAAAAGGACGAAAAAAAGACAAAAATGTGAAAAAATAAAAAAGGCAAAAATGAGAAAAAATGTGATAAAAATGACAAAAAACATTACCAAAAAATTACAAAAAAATTACAAAAAATGACGAAAAAATGACAAAAATGAGTTGAATCCCCAACAAAAAAATGATGGAAAAAATATCTGATGACGTGAGGAAAAAGATCCTCTCGGTTCAGGCGGGAGTTTAAGAAAGGGTCATAGTTCATACTGAAGGATACTCAACCCCCCCTTGTCATCAGAAGCAGAACACCTGGATCGGTGCGTCTCCATTATCCACTAAACAGGAATGTTTTGAATAAATAATAAATAAACGTGTACAATGCCCCTAACACAGCGCCCCCTGCTGTCACAGCTCAACACGGACACGGTTTACACACAGGATTAGACCAGGAAGTGCTGCCAAACCTTGTACTTTTACTGGCGATAAACACCGAGCAACAACAGGTTTCCTCAACCTCTAAAACCCCCGACTGAACCCGGAACATTTTCTCCAGTTCGGCTTTACCCCAATCCAAAAGCTTCTGGAAAAAAGCTGTGAAAATAGCGACAGAACTGAGACGAAAACAATGATGGAAATGTGACAAAAGTGAGAAAACATTGATGAAAAAGTGGCAAAAATGTCACAAGAAAATTACAAAAAAATTACAAAAAATGATGAAAAAGTGGAAAAAATGACACAAAAATGTCACAGAAATTTGATACAAATTTGACAAAAAAAGTACAAAAAATGACGAAAAAAGTGACAAAAATGAGTTGAATACCGAACAAAAAAATGATGGGAAAAAAATCTGGTTCAGGCGGGAGTTAAGAGGTTAAGAGTTCATACTTTACCCAAATCTAAAAGCTTCTGGAAAGAAAAACCATCAATATAGCAGCGAATACGAGGATGTAGAGACAACAAAGTTTCAAATGAGCCGTCACTCTGGCCTGTGGACTTTTAGATTTGGGTAAAGCCGAACTGGAGAACCTGCACTTTGTTCAGGCGATAATGTGACGGGTTAAACAGACCTGCTTTAACGTTTGGTGACACTGACTCTCTTAACGTGTCCCATTCATTCTCAATGGTAAGTGGATGCAGTTCACTTTTTGGCCACCAGTGACAAATTGGGGGCGCTGTTTCCCTCCTCCCGCAGAGTTAAAAGGGGCGTCAGCTAAACTATTTCATTAGACTCATAGACAAAAACAAGCCTGGAAAAGGACTGGTCTCTCACCTGCTCCGCTGTCCTCCTCTGTGGCGCCCCCTGGTGGTGCCTCCTCAGACTGACTCCTCTTCCTCCTCTTCTTCTTCTTCCTCTGCTCAGTCAGCGCCGCCTCGTCACCTCCCACCGCTCCCTCCTCCTCCTCCGGCACAGGCCCCGCCTCCTCCTGCACTGGCCCCGCCTCCTCCTCCTCAGCCGCTGGAGCCTCCGCGCTCTCCTCCGCTCTCCTTTTGCGCTTTTTACTCCTCTTTTTCTTGCTCAGGCCCTCGCCTGCGTCTCCACACGCCTCCGCAGCGTCTCCACACGCCTCCGCAGCGTCTCCACACGCCTCCGCAGCGTCTCCACACGCCTCCGCAGCGTCTCCACACGCCTCCGCAGCGTCTCCACACGCCTCCGCAGCGTCTCCACACGCCTCCGCAGCGTCTCCACACGCCTCCGCAGCGTCTCCACACGCCTCCGCAGCGTCTTTCTTCTTGCGTTTCTTCTTCTTCTTCTTCTCCGGCGTCTCGTCGACCTGCCGCCAAAACACATTTGAGAGTGAGATGTTCTGCATTAAACAACGCTGCCCCCTGGTGGTCTGCACCTTTATCTCCTGCCTGAGGAGGCGCTGGGGCCTATGTAGAAATATTGTAGGATCTTTTTCCTCACGTCATCAGATTCTTTTTCCATCATTTTTTTGTTTCAACTAATTTTTGTAATTTTTTTTTGTCACATTTTTGTCACATTTTTTGTAATTTTTTGTCTTTTTTTATATATATTTGGTCCATTTTTGATCAATTTTTTGTAATTTTTTTATCACATTTTTGTCACATTTTTTTTATTTTTGGTAAATTTTTGGGGGTTTTTTTGTCAAATTTTTGTTACATTTTGGTCATTTTTGTCAATTTTTCATCATTTTTTTGTATTTTTTTGTCTTTTTTTTTCTATATTTGGTCCATTTTTTATCAATTTTTTGTATTTTTTTCGTAATTTTTTTGTCACATTTTTGTCACATTTTTGTCATTTTTTCATCAATTTTTCGTCAATTTTTTGTGACATTTTTGCTACTTTTTCATCAATTTTTCGTCACTTTTTTGTCAATGTTTTTTCACTTTTTTGTCACATTTCCATCATTGTTTTCATCTCAGTTTTGTTGCTATTTTCACACCTTTTTTCCAGAAGCTTTTGGATTGGGGTAAAGCCAAACTGAGTTAAGGGGTTAATTATTACCGCTTCCTTCAGCTCCGCTTCAGTCGACGCCGCTTCAGTTTTCTGCCGTTTCTTCTTCCTCTTCCTCTTGGGGGCGCTGTCCTCGGGGCTGATGTTCAGGACGATGGAGTCGGCGCCTCCTGACGGCTCCTCCTCATCCTCCTCCTGAGCTGGAGCTGAAACCAAACAGAGATCAGCCTCATAACCACACGTTTTTGTCACATTATTTGTCATTTTGGTCATTTTTTTGTAATTTTTTGTCACATAATTTATCCATTTTTTGTATTTTTTTTTTTTTTTTGTATTTTTTTGTTGTAATTTTTTGTCAATTTTTATCACATTTTTGTAATTTTTTCTTTAATTTTTGGTCAATTTTTGGTCAATTTTTTGTAATTTTTTGTAATTTTTTGGTAATTGTTTTTTTCATTTTTGGTCAATTTTTTTGAAAAAAAATTGTAATTTTTTTGTAATTTTTTGTCAATTTTTTGTGATTTTTTGTGATTTTTTGTCACATTTTTGTAATTTTTTCGTCAATTTTTTATCACATTTTTTTAATTTTTTGTAATTTTTTTGTGATTTTTTAGTGATTTTTTGTCACATTTTTTGTCACATTTTTGTATTTTTTTTGAATTTGTTGGTAAATTTTTGGTCATTTTTTCGTCCATTTTTTGTCATATTTTTGTAATTTTTTGTTACATTTTGGTAATTTTTTGTTGTAATTTTTTGTAATTTTTTTTGTCATTTTTGGTCTATTTTTTTTAACTTTTTTTTTTTTTTTTGTCATTTTTTGTCAATTTTTTGTAATTTTTTTGTCATTTTTTTGTCAAATTTTAGTAATTTTTTGTGAGTTTTTGTGCTTTTTTTGTGCTTTTTTTGTCATTTTTTGTAATTTTTTGTCACATTTTTTGTCAATTTTTGGTCAATTTTTGGTCAATTTTGGTCAATTTTAAAAAAAAAGTTTTTTATTTTTTTGTCATTTTTTTTGGTCATTTTTGGTCATTTTTTGGTCAATTTTTGGTCAATTTTTGGCCACACTCTGAACAGCAGGTGGCGCTGTGCTGATGAGGAGAGTCCAGACTAAAGCTGAGATCAGGAGATCAACTTTACTGTTATTGGAGTAATATTTGACCAGTAGTTTTACTCGAGTAGTGAGTACTTTGGGGACTCACCGGAGCCACAGGCGGCAGCAGGAGCCTCTGGGAGCTCAGGCGGCTCCTCTGCTTCCTCCTTCAGCTCCTCCTCCTTCAGCTCCTCCTCCTCTGGGCTCGGAGCCGTGCCCTCTGCCCCCTGCAGGTCACAGTAGGTAAGGTAAGTGGGTAAGTCAGTCTGTTCTCTCTTTACAAAGATCACACTCAGACTGACCTCCTGGTCCTGAGGCTCCGCCCTCGACTGCTGCTCCTCGGAGTCTGAGGGAGAAACCACAACGGCCTGTTAACTGGAGGAAGGACAATCAGAGCGCCCTCTAGTGGAGGAGGGAGGAAAGACGGACCTCTTAACTCCCACCAGCACATGTTTTCTCCTGTTCTCCAAATTCTCCAAATCTAAAAGCTTCAAAATGGCGACAAAAAACGAGAAGAAAATGAGGATCAAAAATGACAAAAATCCAGCAAAAAAAAAAGACAAAAATCCAACAAAAAATGACAAAAATCCAGCAGAAAAATGACAAAAATCCAACAAAAAATGACAAAAATCCAACAAAAAAATGACAAAAATCCAACAAAAAAATAACTATAATCCAGCAAAAAAATGACAAAAATCCAGCAAAAAAATAACAAAAATCCAGCAAAAAAATGACAAAAATCCAGCAAAAAAATAACAAAAATCCAGCAAAAAAATAACAAAAATCCAGCAAAAAAATAACAAAAATCCAGCAAAAAAATGACAAAAATCCAGCAAAAAAATGACAAAAATCCAACTAAAAATGAGAAAAATCCAGCAAAAATCCAGCAAAAATCCAACAAAAATCAAACAAAAAAATGACAAAAATCAAACAAAAAAAGTGACAAAAACACATAAGGGAAATAAAAAGTGAGGACAATGGCAAAGAGGAGAGAATGCACTTGGTTTTGGCGGGTGGAAAGAGGTTAATAATGAACTAGAGCTGAGCGATATATCGGCGACAAGATCAGATCGAAACTGCAGTTTGGAAGATCTGCAGATTCTGTTTATATATTATTACATGTATTACTTTGTGCCCAAAGACGACCAAACAATACACAAGTGTATAAACACAGTCACATAATGAGGGGTTTGTGTCTCCACCTTTAAGGGTTTTTACTGTTTAATCGTCTGTTGTAAAAATATCACTTCATCATCGTCATCGAGAAAGTCCCACGAATATTAACCCCTCATTTTTTTGTTGGGTTTTCAACTCATTTTTGTCACATTTTTTTATCACATTTTTGTCATTTTTTGTCACATTTTTGTCATTTTTTTGTCACTTTTTTTGTCATTTTTTGTCATTTTTTGTCATTTTTTTGTCATTTTTTGTCATTTTTTTGTCACTTTTTTGTCATTTTTTGTCACATTTTTGTAATTTTTTGTCACATTTTTGTCATTTTTTTGTCATTTTTTTGTCACTTTTTTGTCATTTTTTGTCGCATTTTTTCACATTTTTGTCATTTTTTGTCACATTTTCGTCAATTTTTTGTGACATTATTGTCATTTTTTTGGTCATTTTTTTTGTTATTTTTTTTGTTATTTTTTGTCACTTTTTGTCACTTTTTTGTAATTTTTTGTCACTTTTTTTGTCATTTTTTGTCACATTTTCATCAATTTTTCATCACATTTCCATCATTGTTTT
>NW_027639242.1:0-73056 GCF_951799975.1 Gobius niger | reverse complement strand
TTACTCACCAAAGGACTGTGCTTTCTTACTGGCTTCTCTTTGCACTCATGTGTCATGTTTTGAGGAACTGCTCCACAATTCCCCAGTTGATCTTGTGGTAGTTACCTGCTGGACTTAATGCTGTAGTAACTCATATAAATATACTAAATATACCAGCAGAGGGTATTACAGTGAGAGAACGTGACAAAAACGTGACATTTAGTGCGATCTGGTGTATTTCAGATGTTTCATTTGCACCAAAGACCAGAAAATGTTGATGCCAGAGGGTCAGAGTATTTTTTTTTTTTTATTAGTGAAAAAGAATCTTATCACAAGTTAAATGGTGTCTTATACAAGTTATGTGCAATGAGATGTTTTTTCTCTTAATTAAAAAAAAAGCTTCAGGAAAAAAACCTCTTAACCTCTTAACTCCTGCCTGAACCGAGAGCATTTTCTCCAGTTCAGCTTTACCCAAATCCTGTAGGCCAGTGTAACACCTCATTTGAAAGCTAAGATCTAGGGGGGGGGGGGGGGGGGGGGGGGGGTATTCAACTCATTTTGTAACTTTTTTGTCATTTTTTTAAATCAATTTTTTGACATTTTTTTGTCATTTTTTGTCAAAGTTTTCTCATTTTTTTGTCACATGTTCATCATTGTTTTAATCTCACTTCTGTCGCTATTTTCATGCCTTTTTTCCAGAAGCTTTTGGATTGGGGTAAAGCCAAAACTGGAGAAAATGTGCTCGGTTCAGGTGGGAGTTAAGGAGTTAAAAAAAGCGCCCCTCAGTGTAAATCCAAAATGTTACACAGTGTGCCTTTAAACTTGTAAAGACTGACTATGCAAAAGGGCATGTTTGGATTGACTCAAGTGGAAGCATGATTGATTGATTTGAAATGGAGCTGGTGTGACCCTTCATCAGTGTGAGAGGATGATGATGATGATGATGGCCTGAGAGGCTTCGTAATGACCACCACTCTGACAATCACCAAAAGCCATCGGTCAGCCCACTTTTAAAGTAAATCCAGACTCATTCCTGAGAGCAATAACAACACAATCAAACAGAAGAATCCATTCTCATAATAACACTGGGACTCACTTTGTATTGCCGTTGTTTTTGAGTCAATACATCAGGATTCTACAATATGATCCATCAGTTAAAACGTGGTTTTAGACAAATAATCAATAATAAAACAACATCTCTATGTCGATTATTTTGTCATGAAATCTTGAAACACTTTTAGAAGGATGTATTTGATTCATCAAATATTTCAGTCATTGTGATATGTGTGTACTTTGTAATATTGAGAGACGAGGCAGTTTTGTCAAATCATTCATTTGAATCTTTCTGTGATGTAAGAACTACTTTGGGTTTTATTATTTTGATTTGGATCAAAAACATCTGTTTTAAATGAATGAATGTACATGGCAAATAATACATTCTGTTGGAGGAAATGCTCAAAGTATATTTCAATTCAGAAACATATTGAAATAATATAAAAATTTAGACAATCCCCAATTAAACATCCATCTTCAGTGTAGAAAACAGAACTTGGTGAATTTTAAAACTTCATATGGATACGGTAATCATTTGCTAAAGCTGAGCACAGTTTGAATGATTTTGTGAAGAATGGGGGTCCAAAGTACATGTGTACTTTGTTCCTTACATGATTCACTACACCAGTCTGTTACAGCTGATGTTTTATAACAGTCTCTCCAGCAAAAACTGATCCCAGATCAGCAAAGGAAGAACAGTAATAGTGTCATGTGATCACTGTTCACTGACACAGGTACAAGTCTGTCTCCTGAACTGGTTCATAGTTCTGTCAAATGGAAATTAAAAGCAGGCGACGCCAAGAAGCGGAATGTGTTTCCAGTGGATGTAATAAAAAGGACTCGGAGGAGCTGAATATACTGAACACACAGTGTGAAAGAGTGCTGATATAATGTGCTGTTTGGAATGTGTGTTGTGTGTGTTGTGATCAACCATATGTCGGTTATTAGCCAAGCGCACCTCCATCATGGACAACACCTCCCACCCACTGCACGGGACTGTAGAGGAGCTGAGCAGCTCTTTCAGTGGCAGACTGAGACACCCTCAGGTCCTTCATCCCCACTGCTGTCAGACAGAACAACAGGACTGTAAAGTAACATGTGCAATAACCCCTTTGCAGAAATACACACAATAATCTCTGTATTCACATCACTGATCTGCGTCACTGTATCAACCACTGCTAACACTGACTATAACATTTTTGTTATAGTCAGTTTACTTTATTATTATTTACTGTTTATGTCCTATAGTCATTGTTCATAAGATACCACTATTTACTATATATTTGTTTTTGTTTGTTTTTTCACATTTTCTGCCTATTTAAACAGTGAGCGTTTCTAAGAGCTGAATGTAACAAGTACATTTGAGATCCATAAAGGCAATCTTATCTTATCTTATCTTATCTTATCTTATCTTATCTTATCTTATCTTATCTTAAATCTGTGTTTAACTGTGTGTAATTGTATATATTGCATTTTCCTGCGGACCCCAGGAACAACAGCAGCCACTTTTGCTGTGGCTAATGGTGATCCTAATAAATAAACGTAGTGAGGTGGGATAGGTGTCCCTGCGTTAAGCCGATAGAATGTAGGGGGCGCACTACATGTAGGGGCCTCTTCCCCATCACCTGCCCTCTCACCTCTCTGACGTCACACCTGCTGCGGGGCTTGGCTAGCGGCTGGCCTGGGGTTGTCTGGTTGTGCGTCGTGTCGGGAGGGTCAAGCCGGCGACGTAGGCTTAAGCCGGTCAACTTTGTATCCAACTTCCATGCCTCGATGCGCTGATGCCGGTCCGAGTGGTGCCGGACAGCTGGACGTGGTCCGGCGTCTGCGGGCTCGTAGGGTGTCTCGCTTCGCTTTCGCTACCTGGGTCCTGGCAGCACCAACATGCCTGTCTGTCTGTCTAGTCCTGTTCTCTCCTGTACGTCCTGGATTCAGCTTTTAAAGAACGTAAAATCCGAAATGGACTTTTTAAGAAACCAAACTTAACTTATGTAATAAAACAACATGCTTTTGTAAATAATTTGCCTCTGCCCGGTCCTTTTTAACGAACCTGTGTGCCTTAGACTTCTTGTTAAGGTGTTTCCCAGTTATACTGGGTGGCGTTGTGGCAACACATTTATTTATTTTATAGTAACCTCCACTCTGCTCATAAACATAATCATAAAGTACAGGGATGAAGCTCATTGTAACTGAAGATCACAATCCCTCTGTCATCACTCCCCCACCACTCAGAGAAGCCAGAGGAACTAGCTGCTTTTGGTGATTGGTTTAAGTGCATGCTTTAAGTGGATAATGTTTGTTATTTCAGCCTAACTCAGAACCGCTCCAAACCTGTCCTTGTATTGTTTTTTCAAGTTAATTTCACTCATTTAAGTCCTGTTGACTTATTTTATTTTATTTGACTATATAAAAAAAACAATTCAGACGGTGATAAATCGAATCCTGTATGTGAGGACGTGCTCACAGCTCACTGCTGCCCCCCGACAGAGAGAGGAGGAACTGCACTCAGCGCACGGCAGCTTTGGGACAATTATATTCAAGTTTTGGTGTGAAATTCTGTCCATGATATAAGCTAAATCAACATTGTCAGTACACCTGCGTGGTAATGTTCAGGTCAAAGTTCACACCTCCCCACGGTGTCAGCAAAGCCCATTCAAACCAGACTATCATAGTGACACAAGTGGCTATTTAGTGACTATTACGTCGCTTACAGTGGTTTTACTGTGATATGCAGGTTCTCATTCATCCTCCATTGCAGTGTGTGACTGCATAGTCAGAGTTTTGCTCTGTTCACCAATGCAATAAATCAACCTCACAGTGTTACAGTATATGGAGCAGCATACAGACTCATCACATTTACTACTGAAAGAAAAGATCCAGAACGTCGTGACTAATGGATTACATTAGTAAGTTTGACATATAGCTAGCTAGTAATGCTATTTGTAACCAATACGTCTATTTACTTAATACAACAACTGTTTTTTATTTATTTATTTTAACAAGGGCCATGAGTTATTTTTCTCTGTGTCCCCGTTTCGTACACAATTATTTGAAAACATCGATTTTCAATGCCCCCTCCTGGAACAGCCACCTGAACATGGTGGAGGGGTTTGAGCGCCCGAATGATCCGGGGGGCTCTGTTGTCGGGGGCTTCGTGCCCCTGGTAGGATCTCCCATGGCAAACAGGTCCTACGGGTGACGGGTTAATCGTGAGGCCGTCCTTCCGTGGACCCACCGGGGGCATTCATGACATATATACTTACATATATACATAATGCTGTACATAAACTCGAAAAGGAGTGGGAGGAAGTATAACTTATAAATTCCCACCCCTGTTAATATCATATTTACATTAATGTTGTTGGAGCCGGTGGCAGGGCAATGCACAACAACCTGATAGCAACAGTCAGCACAATGATCCAGCCAATCCCAGGACGACAACGCAACCACACACCAGCAACTACACACCAGCAACCACACACCGGCAACTACACACCAGCAACCACACACCGGCAACTACACACCAGCAACCACACACCGGCAACCACACACCAGCAACCACACACCAGCAACCACACACCGGCAACTACACACCAGCAACCACACACCGGCAACTACACACCAGCAACCACACACAGGCAACTACACACCAGCAACCACACACCAGCAACCACACACCAGCAACTACACACCAGCAACCACACACCGGCAACCACACACCAGCAACCACACACCAGCAACCACACACCGGCAACCACACACCAGCAACCACACACCAGCAACCACACACCAGCAACCACACACCAGCAACTACACACCAGCAACTACACACCAGCAACCACACCGGCAACCACACACCGGCAACCACACACCAGCAACCACACACCAGCAACCACACACCGGCAACCACACACCAGCAACCACACACCAGCAACCACACACCAGCAACCACACACCAGCAACTACACACCAGCAACTACACACCAGCAACCACACCGGCAACCACACACCGGCAACCACACACCAGCAACCACACACCGGCAACCACACACCAGCAACCACACACCAGCAACCACACACCAGCAACCACACACCAGCAACCACACACCAGCAACTACACACCAGCAACCACACACCAGCAACCACACACCAGCAACCACACACCAGCAACTACACACCAGCAACCACACACCAGCAACCACACACCGGCAACCACACACCAGCAACGCACCAAAGCCCAAGAGCCAGTGAAACACAAATCTCCCTCCAACAAGAGACAGGAAGCCACGTTCAGTCAGTATGACCAACCTTCTTTCTTCATAACATGATTCCAGTAATGCACATTGACTTGTAGTTTTCAACCATCCAAAGGTACGACTCTTGAACTTGCGCTCTCCAACCAAATGTGCCAATTACTTTAATTTTCCTTCTGTTTTCCGTCATGTGGCAACATATCAATATAGTGATAGAAAGATACAGCGCCCCCTGCACAACAACCTCACTAGGTCACCGGCCTGCCAGCACGCCACCCCCCACCACACCCAGGACCAGCCACAACCACCACGCGACCGGTCACCACCCTGCCATCACCCACCGCCACACCACCAGCTCCTCCAGCGGTTGCTCCTTTCACAAAAAACGTTAATATAACTGATAAACGTTTTTTTGCTTGCGACAGATACATATAAACATAATTTTAGACCTATTATATACAATTTACTTACGGAACTAAAGTGTAGTATTCAAAGAAATCTACTTAAGTACATACTGTGTATTAATAACACCTTCTTCGGCTAAGTATTCATACATAACTTTCTTTTTGTAAAGTATTTAAAAGTGATGAATGTCTGTACATTCCTTGAGGTCTCCCTTCAGGTTATTCCATAGTTTGACTCCACATACCGATACACAAAAGCTTTTTTGGGTTTTATGAATCTGGGGTTGTTTAAAAATTGAGTTCCCTCTTAGATTGTAGCCTCCTTCTCTTTTACGGAACATTTTTTGAAGGTTAAATGGTAGCAAAAGTGCATTCACTTTATACATAATTTGGGCAGTTTGAAAATTTAGGTCATTGAATTTAAGTATATTAGATTGTAAGAATAACACATTTGTATGTTCCCTGTAACCTACCTTATGGATAATTCTGACGGCTCTTTTTTGAAGAACAGATAATGAATTGAGAGCAGTTTTATAATTGTTACCCCACGTTTCAATACATTACAGTAAATATGGAAAAAACAATGAGTAATACAGTATGTGGAGTGCTGGTTGATCCAATACCTTTTTTGCTTTGTTTAGAACAGCAATGCTTCTTGACTATTTATTTTGAACATGATTAATGTGTGAGTCTTTCAACTCCAACAGATTTTCCTGGACAGCACGATTATAAATCCTTTGTTATAATCATTTCTCAAACTCTCGGGTGTGTGGGATTTAACTGTTGCAGTAGTTTGTAACCTGATACAGGTTGTCTTAAATAAACAAAGGCTGGAGTTGTACGGCAGAGTGGATAAGAGATGCAACAGGCGCCATATCACAAAAGGTAAGTACATAAACAAGTTAAGTTTATTTATATGTATATATTATATATATACTTATTATACGGCTCTTCACAACGTAAGTAGAACGCTCCATTGATTTGAATGGGATTTTCCAACGTTCTACCGGTCATTATTGTTTGATAGAGGACCTCTGAGAAAAATAATGACCGCTGCCAATGGCAACGGAGTTGTTGCTTGTAATACAGGTCTTTCATATCACTCTGCACGTAAGTAGTAGCGGACACTGTCTCTGTCCCCGTCACTGCCAGAGAAGTTGGGGGAATCGCTCGTAAAGTTAACGTGAGTCCGACTTTCAACTTACCCAGAGATTCACCACCATTCCTCCTACTGCACCTTCAGCTAAGTAGCTAGGCTAGCTGCTAGCCTTGCTTCTACTAACCTAGCCAAACATTGCCAAGCAACGCACAAACTTTTGGGAACTATTTGCAGCGGAAGTCATCAAATAAACCTTTCGGCCTTCATAAAAGTGTACGAACTTTATGTTTTGTGTGTTCAGTTGGCAAATGGCCGTATAATGAGCGGGATAATGTATAGAACGCTGGTCACTATCGGGAAAATAAGTGCCCACAGAAGGGAACATTGTCCCTTACATAACACAACGATGAACAACGTAAGACACAATATTGAAAAATCCATCAGCCAAAAGCTCTCCTAAATAAGTCTATTGCTTTTTAAAGAGTCCACATAGTTGGTGTAACGCAGGGGCCCAATTCACTCTGTGAATATTTGCTCTTGCCCTTCTCCAACGTTATGGTTACCCCCGTGATATCGCCAGAATAGGGTCATGTGACCACGTCCCGCCTCACAGCATTGTAATCTCCCTCACAGTACTGCAATGTCCCTCACAGCACTGCAATGTCCCTCACAGCACTGTATTGTCCCTCACAGCACTGTATTGTCCCTCACAGCACTGTATTGTCCCTCACAGCACTGTACTGTCCCTCACAGCACTGTAATGTCCCTCACAGCACTGTATTGTCCCTCACAGCACTGTATTGTCCCTCACAGCACTGCAATGTCCCTCACAGCACTGTATTGTCCCTCACAGCACTGTACTGTCCCTCACAGCACTGTACTGTCCCTCACAGCACTGTAATGTCCCTCACAGCACTGTATTGTCCCTCACAGCACTGCAATGTCCCTCACAGCACTGCAATGTCCCTCACAGCACTGCAATGTCCCTCACAGCACTGTAATGTCCCTCACAGCACTGTATTGTCCCTCACAGCACTGTATTGTCCCTCACAGCACTGCAATGTCCCTCACAGCACTGCAATGTCCCTCACAGCACTGTACTGTCCCTCACAGCACTGTACTGTCCCTCACAGCACTGTAATGTCCCTCACAGCACTGCAATGTCCCTCACAGCACTGCAATGTCCCTCACAGCACTGCAATGTCCCTCACAGCACTGTACTGTCCCTCACAGCACTGTAATGTCCCTCACAGCACTGTAATGTCCCTCACAGCACTGTACTGTCCCTCACAGCACTGTATTGTCCCTCACAGCACTGCAATGTCCCTCACAGCACTGTAATGTCCCTCACAGTACTGCAATGTCCCTCACAGCACTGCAATGTCCCTCACAGCACTGTAATGTCCCTCACAGTACTGCAATGTCCCTCACAGCACTGCAATGTCCCTCACAGCACTGCAATGTCCCTCACAGCACTGCAATGTCCCTCACAGCACTGCAATGTCCCTCACAGCACTGCAATGTCCCTCACAGCACTGCAATGTCCCTCACAGTACTGCAATGTCCCTCACAGCACTGTAATGTCCCTCACAGCACTGCAATGTCCCTCACAGCACTGTATTGTCCCTCACAGCACTGCAATGTCCCTCACAGCACTGTAATGTCCCTCACAGTACTGCAATGTCCCTCACAGTACTGCAATGTCCCTCACAGCACTGCAATGTCCCTCACAGCACTGCAATGTCCCTCACAGTACTGCAATGTCCCTCACAGCACTGCAATGTCCCTCACAGCACTGTAATGTCCCTCACAGTACTGCAATGTCCCTCACAGCACTGTATTGTCCCTCACAGCACTGCAATGTCCCTCACAGTACTGCAATGTCCCTCACAGCACTGTATTGTCCCTCACAGCACTGCAATGTCCCTCACAGCACTGCAATGTCCCTCACAGCACTGCAATGTCCCTCACAGCACTGTATTGTCCCTCACAGCACTGCAATGTCCCTCACAGCACTGTATTGTCCCTCACAGCACTGCAATGTCCCTCACAGCACTGTATTGTCCCTCACAGCACTGCAATGTCCCTCACAGCACTGTATTGTCCCTCACAGCACTGCAATGTCCCTCACAGCACTGCAATGTCCCTCACAGCACTGCAATGTCCCTCACAGCACTGCAATGTCCCTCACAGTACTGCAATGATTCCTACCAGGAACCCCGACCTCCTGCTCTATCCGAGCTGGTAGGAGGCTCTTGCAGCCCCTCTCACACTCATTCACTCACGCCTCCCTATGGGTCACTACCTCCCCCTGGACATTCAGAACTGAACTTGGGCAGTATGAACTGTTATAAAACTGTGCGAATAGTATTGGGTTCACATTAAGAGCACTACAGGACAGTTTGTGCTCCAATTATTTTTGTTCGTGGATCCTCTAAGCAATTGTTGCGGGATTGTGTGATCTCTTTTTGTACATACTATTGTGAACGATTGTGTCATACTTGAATGGCCATTCTCAATGTTGTGCTCTGTCTTGTCTATCACTTTTTATACAATATATGGTACCATCAAAAAGCAATTAACCGTACGAGTAGTCTGGTGTTTATTTTTTTAAGTTGCATTTATTTGCGGCATACTGGCTTCACGAGCAACAGTCATTCCAAAGTCTGGTGGCTCCAGCCTGAAACATCTCTTCAGGAGACTCTGCTGGAAGGGCCTTAGACTGAAGGGTGCGCCCTGAGGAGGAGGGGCGCATAAGTCAGTAATATATTGAAGGTCTGACCATGCAATGTCCAGTAAGTCAATACTAACATTTAAAGTCAATGTGAAATTGAAGACTTGATAGAATGGAGGTGATGTGGGCTGTTCTGGCAGCATTATTCTGTAAAATCTGAAGTTTGCTTAGAGTTGTTTTTGGAAACAAGTGAAAACAGAATTGCAAAAAGCAATGCGAGACGAGATGAAAGCATGGGCGATCATTTCAAAATCTGTTTTCCTCAGGTAATTAAAACAGTTTTGGGTCAGCTGTCGAGTGTGACACTCCAAAGACATAGACTGATCAAACCCAACCCCAAGGTTTCTGAGGCTGGTGCTGACAGACGAGCCCAGAGCTCCATGGAAGTGGATCAGGGGGGTCTTTTTTTTTTCATGTTCAAAGTTATCTGAAGGAAATTTGAAGTTATCTGAAGGTAATTCGACAAACCTGTTTCTGTTGCAACATACAAATTCCAGGAACACAAATAAAAAGTGGAGAAGGGGAAGGGAGCTTGATCATTTACTTTTGAAAGTTTGTTCCTGCCCTGCAAAACCTACAGAGTATAACTTTAAGCAGCAAAAGCTGTGTTTGATTTGAACTGGTTTACTTCAAATCTGCGGACACGGACAGATCATGCTTATGAAATGATTATAAACATACATTTATATGCACAAAAAAAATGCTTCTGATGACCTCTTACCTCTGACCTGACCCCCGACCCGAGGAAGTCCCGCCTCCTAGCTTGGAAATGATAGAGAAGGTGGACATCGTGTTGGATCCTTGAGTTGCCCGAGAAGGAATTTTGAAGAGAAAAGGTACTGTTTAAGAACAGTGAAAGCCCATCCAATGAATTGCCAGAAAATTGTGATAAGTACTTTACATTAGAAAAAAGAGAGATTTTCTTGCTTTTATGGCAATGGTGGTCAACTGTGCATCTAGTCTAAGAAATCAGGAAAAAATCGACATGGTTTTGGGCCCAGCTGTTTTTTGAATATTGCGGACATCACTGGGGAGGATTTGTTTAAAGGGGGGGTATTATGCAAAATCGACTTTTTCAAGCTTTACATCATGTTATTAAGTCATTCCCTCATTAAAACCATGCCTGAAGTGTTGCCTGGGCACATTCACGTATTTTCGAGTAATCTGTAGAAACTCTGATGGCGGCCATTTTAGAGATAAAACGCCTGATTCCTTCAGGAAACGCCCTCGACCTCCAGGATACGCCTCCGACCTTTCGTCACCAGCCGAGTAACCAACCACTGCCCCTCAGCAGAACCCCCTCCCCGCAGTGTCTAGCCCTAAGATGTAAACAGAGTCATCATGGAGGATTAGCTTCATGTGTTGTGAACCGGAGCCACAGCAGACTTTTACAAAGACACACATCAGTGTTTCTGTTACCGAAACACCCAGGATTAAAACCGGTGACAAGAACACTTATTTCAGTGTCTGGTTCTGCGCTGGGCCTTGATGATGCACAGAGCCTCCGGAGAAAGCTAATGCTAAGCTAAACCTCGAGTCATCACGTGAAAACGAGAAATATGCACAAATAAAGTCAATAAAACCACCACACACATAAAGAACCGTTTAACAATGATCACACACGGAGCCAGGCTTGTTGATTTGGAAGTTTATTGCTCACATTTCATCTACAATGGGTCATAGCCGAGTGGCTTTCTCCCGGAGCTAACAAGCTAGCCGCGACAAGCTAACGGGAAAATTCACTGAATACAAGCAGCATATTATGCATTGAAAACGTCACTAAAACAGGCAACTGCTTGAAGCAGCCTTTATGATGATCACACACGGAGCCTGGCTTGTTGATTTCGTAGTTTATTGCTCACATTTCATCTACAGTGAGTCGTAGCCGAGTGGTTTTCTCACGGAGCTAACAAGCTAGCCGCGATAAGCTAACGGGAAAATTCACTGAATACAAGCAGCATATTATGCATTGAAAACGTCACTAAAACAGGCAACTGCTTGAAGCAGCCTTTATGATGATGACACACGGAGCCTGGCTTGTTGATTGTGTAGTTTATTGCTCACATTTCATCTACAGTGAGTCGTAGCCGAGTGGTTTTCTCCCGGAGCTAAGGCACTATTAGCCGCGACAAGCTAACAACCTTCACCTTCACAACATTCATTGAAAACACACAGCATATTATGCACAAATAACGTCAATAAAGCAGGCAACTACTCGAAGCAACCTTTACGATGATCACACAATGAGCCTGGCTTTACACATTTGTGGTTTATTACAGACTTTTCATCAACAATGAGCTGTAGTCGATTATAACAAGCTAACGCGTAACCTCGAAAAACCATTGTCCACCTGCACAGATAATGTCCGTCTTTTGAATCGTTTGGGCTCCTGCAGATCCTGGTGTCGTCCATGGGGGTATAGTTAGAGATCCATAGGGCATGGCAGATGCAACGAGATAGCCTCCAAACAGCAGTTATTTTTCAGGCAAGAGCCCCTTCCAAGCGTCCGGTGTGGAAGGTTCGTCTCCAAATAATATCCTGTGTGGCCATTGTTCACAAAGTGATAAACAGTAGCTCCTTTCCAACAATAAAAATTAAAATGCACCGATCGTAGTTTCAATACTGTTGAGACAAGCGGAGTGTTGTTGTGATGCCACAGACAGCGTGTGGAGGGGGCGTGTCGGAAAGGGTCAGAGGTTCTTAAAGAGACAGGGGCCTATTTCAAGTCATTTGCTACCGCCATTTTGAAAGAGCAATTTTATACAAGGCAGTTATTCTAATTTACTGCACTGACAGACCAACAGAAGGTTTCGTCATCATTGTAGTGTGATATAGACTGGTGCTATGTGGCTGAAAAAAGCATACCCCCTCTTTAAAACGAGGGGTTTACGAAGGAAACTTGACAAAAGACAATGATTGAGAGCTAGTGGGAGACAGGTTCCCCCTTATTACCCCTAAGTCTTTAGTCCTACCATGCATAGAAACGTTAACATCAGTAGGTGGCGGCAAATGCAATGGTCGGCCATTAAAACCTAAAAGAAGAAATGACGGAGCCAAGCAAACATATACTGTATCCACTGTATTATTGAAACAATCATGACGTGAGAGAGATACCATATAAGCGCTCAGCAGGAGGCGGACAACAACACCGGGCGTAAATACTCGGTGATAGTTGATTAGACATGCAGGACGCAGGCTCCTGTACACCGCAGGAAATTAGACCGGAAAAATATTTGAAATACACACATCTGAAATGATAGAGTGGACAAAAACTGCAGGTAAATTTAGTCCTCTATGCCTGAAATGAATTTGATTTAATTTAGTGACATTATTATATATAACATATTTAATGTATGCTTGATGTTTGTTCTTCCACATGGACAAAGCACAGACCTGTTCCTTTGGTTGGCTGTGAATTGAGATGATATGAGGCTATGATGTGAGTCAAGCATGTAAACACACAGTATCGATGGGCTAATGTCCATCCGTCATTCGCACTCTCAAACACACTGGCAATCAGCCCTTCTCTTCCACTTTATCCAGGGCTGGGTCGCAGAGGCATCAGTCTGAGCAGAGATACCCAGACTTCTCTCTTAATGCACACTTAACCCTAGGGATGTCCCGATCCGATCACGTGATCGGAAATCGGGCCTGATCACGTGGTTACAGACTCGATCGGAATCAGACAATACCTCCCGATCAGGACTCGGATATTTCTGCGTGTCAATTCTCGTTACTTTTGATCAGATTTTGAGCTACCGCGAGCCACTTTCTGTCCTCTCCCCCTGGCCCAGCGCCTCTGTCACTCCACCTGCTGCGTCAAACCACTCGCACCATCGCACAGTCCGTGTCCCCACTTCGTCTGAGAAATCCCCAAATCCACACAAGTGCCAGCGCAGGAGAACAATAACAACATCTCCGATAACCCGTGCAGAGTTCACTGTAGGCTAAGTGAGGAGAGAGGAGTGAGAACGGACGGGAAAACAGAGAGCGGTAAGAAGTAGCAAACAGCTGTTTTTTATCGCTATTACCCCGCTACATGTGAGATGTTTAAAAGTCAGTGGACAGAGACGAGAGCGCGGCCTGCTGCGCTCATACGTGCGCAAATGCTGAAAGACGAGGGGAAACTTCGTCTCTATAACCTGGTAACCACTGCCTCCTCTCTTCGCTTATCCCCGCGCTACATTCAGGAGGTGAATTGAAGCACTTGTTGTCACTCCTGGTTGTCTTAAGCCTTTAGTAAAACACACGCACTCTGTAAACGCCCACAGTAGATGACACACGCTCAAGTCACGGTGAACGGCGCGCGTGCACAGCTCGGTGGACGGTGCACTGCGTGCGGACCTCGACCCCGTCCCGGTTTTCATGCTGGGAAATGTGGTCACCGTATATCTACTTATTAAAGAGACTGTAATCAAGTTAACATGGCACATTTAGCTTTAGGCCAAATATATTGTTATTTAACTGTGTGGCCACATTAGTGCTGTATTTTTTTTCTGTGCTGCCACACAGTTTTCTTTACATTGCAGTGCATAAAAAAATGTATTGCCCAAGTTTTGTTTTCATTGCCAATCAACAAACACATTTAGTAACAAATGGGATTTTAGATCACCCTCTCTTTGTAAAACTATATTACACTGTAAAGACTAATAGTCTTGCTTACTTGAGAAAAACAGACTTAGTAGAGTTACTCTCTATATCCAAAACCATGAATGAAAACAAGTGGAACAATATAGTTTTTTTTCTTAATTTTTAAAACAATGTATTAGGTATCGGATAGGGACTCGGTATCGGGCAATTCTCAAAATCAAATGACTCGGACTCGGATCGGGGACAAAATAACCTGATCGGGACATCCCTACTTAACCCCTTAACTAATTTCCCATTATATATATAAAAAAATATTATCAGTATTTTTGCTTTCAAGCTGATGCTAAATTAAGTGGAGATTGTTTATTTTTATGTCGCACATAGTACAGATATAGTTATAGGTATGTTGCAAATACGCGACAACAGGCATAAATGTAATTTTAGGTATGTTGTAAATTAGTGACAACAGGCAAAAGTTGTAAATGTATTAAAATGACAAAATGTATTCATATTTATTACGAATGTAGAAGAAGAAGAAGAAGATCTTTATTTATATAGCGCCTTTCACAGACATATAGTCACAAAGCGCTTTACATGAGACAATTGTAAATGTTGTGAAGGATACTCTGAACAATTATGGGTTCAGATTATGCTATTTGGACCGTAAACAGAGCTCAGAGCTCAACCATTTCATAAAATACCACAAAATACAAATACTAAACTTTTAAAAAGCACATGAAACAAATCCACTCTTTACTCATAACTCTCTGTCTATTTGACTGACCTTGTGGACACAGACTTACTCACAGACTTACTCATGGAACACACGGAAGCAGTTGTTGTGTTTGTTAAGGCACAGGTGAACACTTGAACACAATGCACTTTTCACATTTGAACCTAGTATGGCCTGTACAGAGTGGGAGTTTGCAGAGTTGACGTTCCCTTGTAACCAATGGGAAGTGACCCACAGCATCTGATCTGACCTCCTGTATAGGAATTGGCTTAGCTGGACCGCAATGTTTTTTCCTTTCGAACTCCCTGTCAACATCCAGTGAAGGCCGGTCCCTTTTCTTTGACAGGTCCTTGCCTTGCATGCAAAGTGCTTGTGCAATAGATGTCCTGAAACACAGCAAATCCTTCTGCTTCTTCTTTGGGAAACCGAGTGCATTACAATCACGCCGATCCAACAGCCAGCTGTTGACAATGATCATATCCACAAAGTGAAAAAAACAACCTATGGTAGTACTTTTTTGACCTGATGTGGATGCTGTAATATGCAATCAGTGCATCAAGAGCATCAACACCGCCCATAAACTTGTTGTACAAGGCGATGATGCTTGGGCGTTCCACAGACACATTCCTTTTCAACTTCCTTGCTGAACCCTCTGTTTTAGCTGACGAGTTTGTACTAACGCACCAGAGCACGTTTGTACCAAGTCCGGTGGAAAAAGTCCCTCATGTGGCCTCTGACACACGGCCTGGTCAGTCCAGCTTCGGTAAAACGGTTAAGAAATCACGGGAGTGTTTTTATTGTCACAAACCTGGGCATGTTATTGCCAATTGTTTGAGTCTAAAAAGAAAAGCGGACCAAACCGCTCCTCAACCTAAAGGTGTCGGGTTAATTAAAGTGGACTCTGTAATCACCGACACCAAGGCAGCCCCTTGTTTTGAGCCATTCATATTTGAAGGCTTGGTCTCTTTATCTGGCGAATCCACCGATCAGCGCCCAGTCCGCATTTTAAGAGACACTGGCGGGTCTCAGTCGGTAATTTTAGCCAGTGCTCTTCCTTTTTCTTCTCAGTCCTCGTGTGGGTATGGATCTGTACTACGGGGAATTGAAATGGGTTACAGCCCTAGGCCAGTTCATTTTGTACATGTTCAGTCTAAGCTTGTCACAGGCATTTTTCCTGTCGCTGTTTGCCCAGAACTTCCTATTCCGGGGTTAGACATGTTACTAGGGAACGACATAGCGGGAGGAAAAGTTACTCCTGCTTTAGAAGTAGTTGATTCCCCGCAGCAAAGCGACCCAGGTGGGTGCTCTACTGAGCTGTACCCCGTGTGCGCCATTACATGCGCGCAATTACGGAAAAAACACGATATAGACTTGTCTGACAGCATTTTTTCTTCTACTTTTTCAGAGGTGCCTGAGCCTAGGTCTGAGACCCAGGCTGACGTTAACTCTATCGTGAAGCAGGCTGCCTCTCCAAGTGTAGCGGGCGTACCGTTGCCCTGCACGCGCGACAGGATGACCGCAGAGCAGAGGGCGGACCCAACTCTGCGCTCCTTGTTTTCAGTGTGGTGAGTGACGAGCAACGCGACAATGCACATACATGCTATTTCCTTGACAATGATTTACTCACGCGTAAATGGTCTCCTTACGCCTCAACTGACAGTAATCTTGAGACTGTCTACCAAATTGTGGTGCCCACCTGCTACCGTAATTCTATTTTGGCGGTGGTGCACGAGAGCCAGTGGTCTGGACATTTGGGGGTTACCAAAACGTACCAGCATATTCTAAAACAATTCTTCTGGCCAGGCTTGAAGAAGGACGTGGCTGCGTTCTGCCGAACCTGTCACACATGTCAAATTGTTGGGAAACCAAATCAGGCAATTCCACAAGCTCCGCTGCATCCTATACCTGCACTAGACCAACCTTTCGATCGGGTGCTTGTTGATTGCGTGGGGCCACTACCCAGAACTCACAATGGGCACGAGTATTTACTTACTATTATGTGCGCTGCTACCCGGTTTCCTGAAGCTATTCCGTTGCGGAAAATAACTTCCCGTTCGGTGATTAAAGCGCTGACACATTTCTTTTCAGTCTTCGGTCTTCCACGTGTGATCCAGACTGATCAGGGTACGAATTTTCAATAAAAAATGTTTAACCAAGTGATCCAGACGCTGGGTGCACAACATGTTGTTTCGAGTGCGTATCATCCAGAATTCCAAGGCGCACTCGAACGATGGCATCAGACCATGCTGCGCAAATATTGCTTGGAAACAGGAAAAGGTTGGGACGAAGGTATTCCTTTTGTCTTGTTTGCTGCCAGAGATGCGGTCCAAGAATCTCTCAGTTTTAGTCCCGCAGATCTTGTTTTTGCACATTCTCCTCGCGTCTTCAACGTCTCCTACTAATGTCTTGGACTATGTTTCTAATTTTCGAGAGCGACTTCTAACGGCCAATAGAATTGCAAAATCTTCGTTCAGTAATGCGCAACAAAATATGAAGCGTCATTTTGACAAAAAGGCTGTTAAACGTGATTCCTCTGTTGGGGATAAAGTTTTCGTTTTTCTACCTCTTTCAGGCACCGCACTATCTGCTAAGTTCACAGGCCCGTATGAAGTCAAAGATCGGCTGAATGATACGAACTATATCATAAGCACTCCTGACCGAAAACGTAAGTCTCGAGTTTGTCACGTAAATATGCTGAAAGCGTATCATGTGCGCACGCCGAGCCGTCGCTAGAGGGTAACAAGCCCCCGTGTGCCTTTGCGCTTATTGTGGTGGATTCGGATATTTCGCCTGCTGGTGAGAGTAATGCCGTGTTGCCCCAACCTCATGGCGTGCGTTTACCAAATTCCCAAATGTTGAAAGCTTTGCACACGCATCTTGTCCATTTGCCTGAAGCTCAACGCGACGATTTGATTAAATTGATCCGTAAGTTTCCGAGTTTATTTAATGACGTCCCTACCAGAATGTCCGTGTTGGTTCATGACATAGATGTTAAAGACTCAAAGCCTGTGCGTCAACATCCTTATCGTGTAAATCCAGTTAAGCGTGCGCTTATGAAACAGGAGGCGGAATGTTTGTTAGAACATGGTTTGGCAAAACACAGCTCGAGTGCCTGGAGCTCCCCATGTTTTGTGGAAGGTAAACCTGATGGTTCCCCTCGGTTTTTTCACTGACTATCGCAAAGTGAATGCTGTAACAGTCCTCGATGCCTACCCTATGCCGCGTATGGAGGATTGCGTGGACAACCTCGGTACTGCTAAATTTGTCTCGAAACTTGATTTACTTAAGGGTTACTGGCAGGTGCCGCTTACTGAGCGGGCATCTGACATTTCCGCGTTTGTCACCCCTGACTATTTCCTACAATACACTGTGATGGCATTTGGCATGTGTAATGCCCCTGCTACTTTTCAGCGTCTCGTTAATTCTGTTTTGCAAGGGGTGCCTATTTAGATGATTTGATTGTGTATTCGTCCACTTGGGAAGAACACCTCACTACGTTGACTCAGGTTTTCGCTCGTCTTGCCCAGGCTTCCCTCACTTTAAATTTGGCCAAATGTGAATTTGGAAAGGCCACCGTCGTTTACCTTGGTAGAGAGGTGGGCCAGGGTCAGGTGCGCCCTGTTGAAGCGAAGGTCGCTGCCATAACTGCGTGTCCGCCTCAATCAACGCAGCGCGCACTCCGTCGTTTTCTAGGTATGGCCGGTTATTACCGCAGCTTTTGTCGCAACTTCTCGTCCATCGCTTTACCTTTGACTAATTTGTTAAGTCCCAAGGTCGATTTTGAGTGGACCGCTGCATGTCAACATGCTTTCGAGTGCGTAAAATCGTTGTTGAGCCATGCACCTGTTTTAGCCGCTCCAGACTGCTCTCGTCCTTTTAAACTGGCGGTTGATGCGAGTGCCGTCGGTGCGGGTGCGGTTCTTTTGCAGGAGAATGACAGTGGGTTTGACCATCCAGTTAGCTATTTCTCCCGTAAATTTAATAAACACCAATTGGCCTACTCCACAATTGAAAAGGAGACACTGTCGCTGTCCAGCTCTCTGCCTGTCGTTGTCTTTACTGACGATAACCCGATTGTTTTTCTGTCCCGTATGTACAACCACAATCAGCGGTTAATGCGCTGGGCTCTGATGGTGCAGGATTTTAATATCCAGATTTGCCATAAGAAAGGGTCCGACAATGTCATGGCTGATGCACTGTCCAGGATGTGAGTATTATGTATTTTTTTTCTAGTGTTCCCCCGTATCAAATTATTTTTGACATTTTGGATTGTTTAGAAAACTGGTAGTTTCCACTCAAGGGGGAGAGTGTTACGGTCGGGGATTTCAGCCTTGTTGCACTCCCGTTATTTCTGTTCGCAAACTGTGCTTTGTTTTAATATATATATTAATATATATATATAAACGCTCGGCGAGGCCCGCTGCGTAATTGGTCCGCTCCTGTTCCGCCGGCTCGTCACCGATTGGAGAACCTCCCACGCGGCAGACCAATCAACGGACCAGGCCGTCAACCAGCTGGCCAATTGGGCCACAGCACCTGGAATGTCACTCCCTTTAAATCCACGGACTTTTCCCTTGATCTAGGCGGCTGGGGAGTTGTGGAACCCAGTTCGCCTTCGTGTGTCTCTTAATTTCTGTCACTAAATGACTAGCCTTATTTTGTTAGTGACTTGTTTGGTTTAGTTGAGACACTTTGTTTGCTATTAGTTCCTTAGGTTGCTTTGTTGGTTTTGGAACTAATTTGAAATATTCGTTTGGTAAATTTTCTAAGTAGTTCTTATTTTGTTCGTTTTCATCTTTTGGTTTTCGTTAGTGCTATTTTTGTTTTACCCGTTGGGCCTCCTTTTGTTCCCTTTTACCTTTTTGTAAGAATAAAATCTGCAGTTTTAGTTATTTCAATCTACTGTGTTCCTTTCTTTGTACCCTAGAGCAAAGAGATCGTAACAATACAACATGTGGAAATCGTATCCAGAGGCAGTGTGTGCAAAGGCTTCAAAACAGGCTTAATGTATCTGCAGAAGAACATCTACAGCATTGTAACAGTCCGGTTACATCAATAACCCGTCAGTTTGAAGTCTTCTGTTGAATATACTTTATTAAAACTGGCTCTTGTGTATTGTTTATGATCACAGATGATGCAAATACACGTCCGTGGGCAGTACATGAATTTAAATAAACTGCGTGGGGTGATGCGGCTAAAGCTAGCTTAATGATAGCTACGGCTCCATAAGCGTTTGCATTCAATAAATATGTGACTTTTACTCCTGGAATCTCTCGTTTGAGCAATGAAGAATTTGTAGCTCTGTGAAGTGAAGCTATTTTGATCCGTTTTACAATGTGTAAAACATGTGACAGTGTTTTTAGCTGCAAATAATTTCTTCCTCCTCGCGCATAACCCCTATTACCAACAATCCTGAACATACAGGCAGGTATACGCACCCTTTTCTGAAGAATAGGCAACACTTATGGTTGTGTGCGCAAACGAGAGACAATGGTCCGAAGTTCAGATCAACAGGGTTCGTACAGTCATGGAAATCCTGGACAAGTCATGGAATTTTTTCAAATTTCTAGGCCTTGGAAAAGTTTTGGGATTTGTTAAGTCATGGAAAAGTTTTGGAACTTCGAGAAACATACTTTGTACATAACCGTGGAAATACAGACACCGTGAATTTGGAGATGGACTTTTCCTCAGATGAGTAAAGAATCAAGGACCTTGTAAACGTGGTACATCCTCTTTTACACTTGTGCATGTAAGTGTTTAAATTGGCTACATTAGATCATGAGGTGCTTTGCACTAGCATGTTCTTTGGCATAAAGTAACAACGTGACTATACCAGGTATTGAGCGCGCTGCATGGACACTCTCAGAGCAGCTTACCTGTCTGTCAGAGCCGCTCCCCACATTTGTCTCCCACAACCAGAGCAGCGGCGCTTCAGGCAACTCCAGATTACGCACGGATTAGACGATCAAACTCACAGCGGACTAAACTCAAACATAAAATGAGTGTTTGTCTCCGTGCTTAGAGTAGGTTAAAGGCATATCGCCGGAGGTTCGCCATGTAACTTCACAACAGTATTATTGAAAGTAACAAAACTATAACGTCAGGCGTGTGATGGGTTTAGTATCTTATCCTGGCTGTGTCTTTTGCAGTCACTGCAGTGAGAAACTATTGGCAGAAAAGCATAGCCAACCATTATTTAAAATCCTGGCAAATACAAACAGCAAAAATGTGAATCCTCAAAGAGTTCTATCATAACTCTATCATGACTCTATCATGACTCTATCATGACTCTATCATAACTCTATCATAGCTCTGTCATAACTCTTGGGAACATTCCTTGCACATTTAAAGGCTTCAGTTTTAATTTCTGGATATTTGGGAGCCGAGCCAGAACAGATTGAAGAGCTTCCATTACTTTTGTGTCCGCTGCCATTGCCAAACTACAACCAGCAAATGCTTGACGTCACCGACAGGCCCCGCCTCCCCCGCCACTTAACCGATGTAACGCGGTTTTACTTTTTTTTTACGGAAGGCTGAAGTTGACCAACATAATTGTAGACCTAAATGTTCACCTTAAGTGAGTTTCCTTAAAGGAATAGGCCACCGTTTTTACATACTGAGATATGTTCTTACCTTAGCTTTGACGAGATCTTTAGGACCTGTCTGATCTTCACCCGTGCCTTCAATCATGTAAACACAGCGCAGACAGCGTTAGCATTTAGCCTCTCCCCCTCTCCACTATAGCTCCAAAACAGGTCAAGATAGAAGCTACCAAGCTCTTCCACGTTTTCCCTATTTAAATATGGTTATGTGAATTGTTACACTACAAAGTAGTAAACAATGTGGATTTTCTAAGCGGATAAAAGGGGGAAATATATTGTAAGGCGTAATAATACCAGGAGTAATTCGAAATCCGTGCAGTAATCTTCACTTTACCATATTTAAATAGGGAAAACGTGGAAGAGCTTGGTAGCTTCTATCTTGACCTGTTTTGGAGCTATAGTGGAGAGAGAGAGAGACTAAATGCTAACGCCGTCTGCGCTGTGTTTACGTGACTGAAGGCACGTGTGAAGACCAGACAGGACCTAAAGAACTCGTCAAAGCTCAGGTAAGAACATATCTCAGTATGTAAAAACGGTAGCCTATTCCTTTAAAGGATCTATATCATGCTATTTTAGCCATTCCAAAGTTAAGTATAGGCATTTATATGATATATTGTACCTCTACCACTATGGAGCACTCATTTCTGTGATAAATATAAGTGTTTTCTGGAGGTATTTTTCGAACCCGGAAGACACAACGCTTCGATTCAGTTAACTCCGCCCCCTCTCTCCGCACATATAACTTTACCGTAGTATAAATAAACAGCAATAAGTGAAATTGCTTCACGATGCAGTTATACGGAGTTGACATCTGCAACACAGCTTCATAAATGGCTAACACACATGCTAATATGCTAACACACAAGCTAACCCGCGTTTGGATTGACTCACCACTCTGCTCCATCGCTGTTTACATTGTGGGACTCACGTTGGTTATAAAAGTTAATCCACTTTGATTCTGGCGAAGGTTCACCAAACATCCATCAGTGACAGTCACAGAAAAACAATATTTTGGTGATAGTCGCTGAATCCCGGAGAAAAAAAACAGCTGAGTGGCCTCTCCTTGAAAAAGGTTGAATAAACTCCCGTCCTCATAGCCAAACGCGCTTCTTTTTCTCTGTGACATTATCGTTAGGTAAGAATAAAGAACAGGTGTGTCCAGAGTAGATGACAACGAGCTCCATCTTCACAGCTGCAGCGCAAACATGACTGATCTGTTCAGACGCTCAGGGGTGTTTGTTTTGGCCTCAGCTGACCTGGAAGCACCTCGGGCACATCCTTTTTATTTTTTTAATTATTTTTTAAAAATTTATTTTTCTCTTTGTTTCTCTCTTACGACAGAAATAATGAAAAAGCTATTTTACTATTTTTTTTAAAGAGGGGGTATTGTGCTTTTTTCAGCCACATAGCACCAGTCTATAGCACACTACAATGATGACGAAACCTTCTGTTGGTCTGTCAATGCAGTAAATTAGAATAACTGCCTTGTATAAAATTGCTCTTTCAAAATGGCGGTAGAGAATGGCTTGAAATAGGCCTCTGTCTCTTTAAGAACCTCTGACCCTTTCCGACACGCCCCCTCCACACGCTGTCTGTGGCATCACAACAACACTACGCTCGTTTTCTCCACAGTATTGAAACTACGATCGGTGCATTTTAATTTTTATTGTTGGAAAGGAGCTACTGTTTATCACTTTGTGAACAATGGCCACACAGGATATGATTTGAAGACGAACCTTCCACACCGGACGCTTGGAAGGGGCTCTTGCCTGAAAAATAACTGCTGTTTGGAGGCTCTCTCTTTGCATCTGCCATGCCCTATGGATCTCTAACTATAGCCCCATGGACTACACCAGGATCTGCAGGAGCCCATACGATTCAAAAGACGGACATTATCTGTGCAGGTGGACAATGTTTTTTCGAGGTTACCCGTTAGCTTGTTATAATCGACTACAGCTCATTGTTGATGAAAAGTCTGCAATAAACCACAAATGTGTAAAGCCAGGCTCATTGTGTGATCATCGTAAAGGCTGCTTCGAGTAGTTGCCTGCTTTATTGACGTTATTTGTGCATAATATGCTGCCTGTTTTCAATGAATGTTGTGAAGGTGAAGGTTGTTAGCTTGTCGCGGTTAATAGTGCCTTAGCTCCGGGAGAAACCACACGGCTACGACTCACTGTAGATGAAATGTGAGCAATAAACTACAAACTCAACAAGCCAGGCTCAGTGTGTGATCATCATAAAGGCTGCTTCAAGCAGTTGCCTGTTTTAGTGACGTTTTCAATGCATAATATGCTGCTTGTATTCAGTGAATTTTCCCGTTAGCTTGTCGCGGCTAGCTTGTTAGCTCCGGGAGAAAGCCACTCGGCTATGACCCATTGTAGATGAAATGTGAGCAATAAACTTCCAAATCAACAAGCCAGGCTCCATGTGTGATCATTGTTAAACGGTTCTTTATGAGTGTGGTGGTTTTATTGACTTTATTTGTGCATATTTCTCGTTTTCACGTGATGACTCGAGGTTTAGCTTAGCATTAGCTTTCTCCGGAGGCTCTGTGCATCATCAAGGCCCGGCGCAGAACCAGACACTGAAATAAGCGTTCTTGTCACCGGTTTTAATCCTGGGTGTTTCGGTAACAGAAACACTGCTGTGTGTCTTTGTAAAAGTCTGCTGTGGCTCCGGTTCACAACACATGAAGCTAATCCTCCATGATGACTCTGTTTACATCTTAGGGCTAGACACTGCGGGGAGGGGGTTCTGCTGAGGAGCGGTGGTTGGTTACTCGGCTGGTGACGAAAGGTCGGAGGCGTATCCTGGAGGTTCGAGGCGTTCCCTGAAGGAATCAGGCGTTTTATCCCTAAAATGGCTGCCATCAGAGTTTTTACAGACTACTCGAAAATACGTGAATGTGCCAAGGCAACACTTCAGGCATGTTTTTAATGAGGGAATGACATCACAACATGATGTAAAGCTTGAAAAAGTCGATTTTGCATAATACCCCACCTTTAAATCACGCTGTAAGGCATTACATTACAGATGCCGAGCACTTCCGTTCCGCTGTGACGACACAACTGAACAGGTCAGTCGTTCACCAGGAGAGGGCGGCGCAGCTGCTCAGAGAGCAGGATTCAGGACGATTACTGAGAGCTGCGTGAATGAAGCCACAAACCACTCTGGGGGTGTTTTTGATAAGGAAATAGCATAACAACATGGCTAAAAGCTCCAAAAAGTCGATTTTGCATGATATAGGACCTTTAAATAAGCACTGCGTCCTCAAGTGACAAGCTTTCTACGTACTTTGAACAGCGATTCATTCATTGCCATTATTCACGCGAAATATAAATGACTGATACGTGATATTAGTATGTGCGCGCACACCAGTCATGTGTCTCATGTCTTGTCAGCATTGAAATCTGTCTATTGTGCCCTGGCCATGAAGAGCAACGCGAGTCTCTCAAGCCCTGGCTTTCATCTGCTGCTAGAGCCACACTGTTGGTTCCAGTCGCTCCACTGGACTCCTGTGGAGACTAGAATTAGATTTACAGTCCTCCCCTCACATTTAAGGCCATGTAGAACTCCCATGAGCCGTGGGTCTGTCTATAACCTGTCCATCCATGGGAGTGGAACTCAACGAGGCTTCTCTTTTTTCCCACTGGGTCTCAGGACGGGGTGCTGTTGATTTAGACATTACATGTGTTTGGACAGTACACTGTTAGAAAAAGGGGTACGCTAAGGGTACATTTATGTTCTTTAAGATACAATTTTTAGTTATGTACCCTCGATGGGTCAAATTTTAGCCCCTAGATACTGATATGTACCCTTTTTGGGCTTAAATGGTGCTAATATGTTCCCACTGATGAAAGGGCCCTAATTTGTACCCTTGTTCTTTGACATAGGGGTACAATGCATATTATTCTACAATTGTATATACTGAAGCTGTTAAATGTGTGAGCCTGCCTATTCATCTGACAAGGTCGACTTTTTACTGTACTGTATACAGTATATGGCTCAATTTTTTTGCACACATTTGCGCTACATAAAATGTAATATTGTATGTCCAAACATTCTAGGGTATAATATTTTATGACCCATTCAATTGTGTGCTTTTGGGCTAAAATAATAAAATAAATACGTCAGTGCTAGTCTGGTTTGACTCTCAAATTTGATCTTCCACAAAAAAAAACAAAAAAAAATTGTCCTTCCACGCCCCACAACAGTCCACACAAGCGCAGTTGTGCGGTGTGTGCGCGCGCGGTCCCGACAAAGATTTGAATTTCACCGCCTTTCTGCCTCGCGCGCACATTCCGCTCTCAAACTTTTAAGATATTCACCACGGAGCCGGAGGAACTACTTCTGCAGCTAAAGGAGTCGGGTATTAATATCACGGAGGAAGAGGCACAACATTCAGAGGTAACAATTTATTTTACCCGTACATTTTTATCCAATGTTGACGATGTGAGCCATAGACTGATGTGAGCACGAAGGTTGCTTGTCAGTGTCAAAATGGTTTGCTAATGCTACCTAGCTTATGTTACCTAGCCTGTTTGGGACTGCTACTAGCGTTAAACAACTACCGTGGTAGTACCGTGGTAGTACCGTGGTGTACCCGGGAAGGCACGCCGATTGCCAGCCTAACCACGGCTATCTCCCAGACGTTGTGCCTACTAGCTGGTTAACGGCGCTAGCTATAAAAAAATCAAATTCAAATTCCTCTTATCTGTGTCACGGCCAGCTTTGCAGTGCCTTTATGAATAGGTCAATGTTATATATGTCATGTGTTGCCTATTTATGTTCAAAATTTATTTACATTTTCCTTCTCTCTCACGCTCTTTGTGCGCACGAGAGAGACTTTCTCTTTATAGACCATGAAGTTGACGGTGAAACTTTGGAGTACAATGGTGGCTCACCCACTTGTCCTGCAGAAAGGTAAGTCAAATAACATTTGTAGTTTTGATCTGATCTTGAGATATTTGTACTGGTGTCTGAGCCAGGTTAGTTGTATAACACACTGTTTAGATAGATTTTTGTTTTTATAAACATGCATAAAGAAACATTCTTTGTCTCTAGTAAGCGGTACTTGAGAAGTAATCTGTATCCTGTATTGAGGACAGATGGCTGCTCAAGCTTACACGTTTAAATTCACTAAAAGTGGTGAGTGAATTAATTGCACTTTGTCAAGTGCAATACAGTAATGACATATATTTTATTGTGGTGTGTATAATTGCTAAAATTTTACAATTCGTTCAAATTGAAATCATTTCTTTTCTAGAGGTGCCACCAGTACCCTCCCTTCCTTAGTCTATTTTTTCCTTTTTTCTGTTTAAACTTTCTTCTTAAGGTCTTTGTACTATTGATAGTTCATCAGTAAAATATTGTCATATTTTACAGGTATCCTACTAATGCTGAATATGTTCAAGTGCTGAAAGCATTCAAAAGTACCTTTCCTAGCAGACCTTGGAGGAAATGCTCATGTAAGTATATCCAATAGACTTTATTGTGAAAAAATGTCATACTCAATGAAAAGGACTTGTATATGGTATTGGATGTAAAATAGTGTTTGATTGCAATTTCTGATTTGTATTTCAATTTGAATTGTAATTCCTAATCAGCTCATTTTAACTTTGACTTTTAGAATACCTGGCAATGCTGGCATCAATCACTCAAACGGAGATTTAAATCGGAACGTGCACCTTTGATCCATGAAGATGAAGTGAAAAAGAGTAAGGAGAAGTTTGGACAAAAGCAATCAAGACAGTTGGCTGGATGTGACACACATGTGACGCAGGCGAACTCCATCTGAGGTGCTTCATAGTATATTTTTAAGATAAAGCTATAGCCATTATCCAATGATATTGCAGTTATTGTACAATGTAAAGAGGCAGTGAAGTGAAATGTTATTTTTTTTGTTTTGTCTTTTTTTTTTTTCCAAATTCTATTGCTTCCTCTAGATGCTTCCTCTGTACGAGTCCTGCATGTGCAGTATGAGAGGGTCAACCCGGATGTTTCAGTTGTTGAAGACCGCATGCGGCGTACATTTGCTTGGCGGAGGAAGGAAATTGTGGATGGGATGACAGTGGTCGATGTCCTCAAGAAGTACCCCTTCCTGAGGTCTCCCAGAGAGGTACGCTCTAACCTTGTATTATATATTCAATATTTTAGCTATTTTGTACTAGGGGTGTCACGGTATGAACATTTAACCTCACTGTTATTGTGACCGAAATGATCACGGTTTTCTAGCCTGGCTTTCACCAGACTAAATATTACAAGTTATATTTAGTGTGGGAACCACCAATTCATTTTCTTGTAGGAGAGCTGTGGTTTACGATTGCTCTGTTTATTGGGCGCTAATGTCTTATTATATGCATCTGCACGAAGCCATAGCCAATTGTATCAATTGTACCCGATGACGTATGATGTACCCAAGCTAAACTATTAGCTTAACTATACTACTACACGGTCTAAAGCTGATCAAAATTATCAAAAGATGCCGTTGCGTCGGCTGCTGTCATGTTGGATCCGTAAACAAACTACAAGCTTCCGTATATCGAATAGTGCGTCATCCTCTCGCCGCCCCTACTCATTCTGTGATTGGTCCCCAAATCTGTGTGAAAATTTCGGCCATGGTATCCATGCCGCAGTACAGTTCGAAGTGAGTGCAAATGGCTTGGACATTTCTTTTTGTCTAAGCAATATTTAATCCACTGCATTTTTTTTTACAAGTCAAGGAGCATTAAAGTGATAGTCTGTAAGTCTAAATGTATTGCAAATTTAATAGCATGTCATGTGTACGATTGACCATCTGTGCATCAATTTTGAGACAAGCCTTCCTGTTACTGGGACAGAGGAGAGACGTTGTGGCCCAATCAGGAGAGCAGGCGGAGCATAAGATAATTATGAAATAACAAATAGAATTATAAATATTTAAACTACTGTTGGCAGGTTTCATGCATAAAATTGTTCCACAATTTTGCAAGCTGAAATGCCTGATATTGTCGATATGGGCTCATCTCACCATTAGTTCACCTGTGTGAAGGGTGTGCACACGCCTATGAACATGATTTTAAGGAACACTAGAGGGCAGCATTTACCAAAATACTATATGAACTAAAATCTAATTATTCTTTCTCACAGATGTTGACTTCAGAGCAGCACTCATTCTGCTACCCTACCTCTTCAAAGAGAAAATTGAACAAGTCGTCATACTGTGCCAGGTAATGTTTTTGCCTATTTTATTTAACTTTTCAACCAACAGGAATGTGTTAAAACGTTTGCTACAGGCTCTAGTGATGACAATACAGAGCAATTATTTAACTTTGACAAACTAATATTTCACCATGAGAAATGCAATTTTGTGTTTGTGTTTTTTTGTTTTTTTACTAATATACAGTGCAGTGAAAAGTATTTGCCCCTTCCTGAATTGGTATATATCTGTATTTACTACAGTTAAATGTTTCTGTTTTCATCAAGCCAATTTGTATATCACATCAAAACAACCCCAAAAAAAACAAAATAAGATATTACATGTGTCTGAATGGAATGGAACGGTTTATCCAAGTAATAATATTGCAACATTGCATGTCCGTACATCGCATACATTTTTTCAATATAGAGGGGAGCAACAAAAAGGTTAAAATGGAGGAACATAGTAAAATGGTAGAAAACTCATATTTTTAAAGTTCAACATTTCAATATGAGCGTACCCTAGCACTAAAACCTTTTTGCGCTCATGATAGCTGTGTTATTTTTCTTTTACAGTCTGGTGCCTTCAGTTCAACCCCCTACCCAACTGTACAGCTGACTGATATGGACTGGAAGACGGTCTTCACAAGGAGGATCCCCGTGTCAGTTATGGTGGATGGAACAGATCTGTGCCAGGGATCAGGAGTTGAAGAAGGAATGATTGCAGTCTTTTGTGCGTACTATGTTTTTAATTTGGAATACCCTCCTTACCTGAAGAACACACTGACGTTTCTTCAGCACCTGGTACTGAACATTTCTGAGGGGGGTGAGAAGGTCCTTGATACGCAATGGCTATTGTGTGGCAAACTGCTTGTTCCGAAGTCTTATGATGCACACCTACATGCCTATGCAGTTCAACAGGACTGAGATTGGACTGTAATATATCCAGGACACATAATGGACTTTCAGCCTCGTGACATTTATAACATTGATGGTGTTTTGTACATAACATTAAGAAATGTTTAATTACTGTTCCAGTATGACTTTAACGTAGGAACACAAGGTTACCATTAACCTGCATATGATGGAATATGTCATCAAAAGGTTGTTAATTTTAATGTTTTATTTCCTTATACTGTTGCCAGTTCATTTGTAAGATTTATATTTAAAAAACGTCTTTTAACTAGGGTGCACGATAGAGGGGAACAATGAAAAGGTCAATGTCCCCTTTTGAGGTAAACCAGAGGCTGCGTCCATTGAGATTAATGTGGAAACATTGACAGATCTTCACATTTAGGTCTGAAAAATAGCATTTTATACATTTATATTTTGGTCTAATATAAAAAAGAAGCGAAAGGTGGGCTAAAGTTAGCAGGAAGTTAGCATGTTCAGACTTAAATATAAAGTGTTTAGGCCGTCATAATCACTTAATTTAATCAAATTGGATCAAATTCAAATGCCCATATAAGTGAGTGATTTTGCAGCTTCTTATATTTCAATATTGCTTGGTTTTTGGCCTATGAACGGCTAAACACTTTATATTCTAAAGTTTGAACATGCTCACTTCCTGCTGACTTTAGCCCACTTTAAAAACATTAACTGTGAATCTTCTACAGCATAAAATATCTTCATTTGCCTACTTTTTTAAAGTAGACAAATATCTAAAACATAAAATGTTATTTTCAGACATAAATGTGAAGATCTCAGTCGCTGTTTCCCCATTCATCTTAATAGTAACACCAAAAAGGGCGTCAACCTTTTTGTTGCCCTCTATATTGAAAAAGCTTTCGATATGCGATACAGATATAGCCTGGCTAACACCAGACTAAAATCACAAGTGATATTTAGTCTGGGGACCACCAATTCATTTTCTCGTAGGAGAGGTGTGGTTTACGATCGTCCATAGTCGTTTATTGGGCGATACGAAAAAAAAAAAAAAAAGTCTCATGCGTCTGCACGTAGCCATGGCCAATCGTATCATCGTATGAGATGACGTATGACGTACCCGCTGTAAACTTTTGAGCTAAATTATTTAGAACAAGGTCTAAAGCTTGATCAAAAAATACCATCGTGTCTGCTGCTGTCACGTTGGATCCGTAAATAAACTTTTTTTTTAATTATCCGTAAATAAACTACAAGCTTCCATATATCGAATAGCGCGTCATCGTCTTGCCGTCCCTCCTCGCTCTGTGATTGTTTCCCAAATCCACCGGAGATTTGGCCATGGTCCCCAGGCTGTTGTGCAGTTCAAAATAATTCGAGCGCACACAGCAGCCTGGTGTTAGCCAGGTTAATACAGATATGCAATATTGTTTCAATACTTCCATTCAATTCAGACACGTGTATTATCTATTTCAGCAAATTGTGTCGAAAGAAAACAAAAACACTAAATCAGAATCAAACTTGGGAAAGTTACAGGTAAAACAGAACTTCAGCACATTTGAAAGTTCCATGCATGTTTGGTTTTAGAGAATGTTGTAAAAAATTCAAATGTGAAAAATTCAGAAAACTTATTTTTTTTAATGAAATGAATAAATGGCTGAAAATATTTTGTTTGTGGTTAGTACAAATATGTCCCCATAAAGGTACAATGGGTTTGTCACTGGGGTGGTACCCTAAAAAGGACGAATTTGTACCCTCTTATAAAGGTCCGTTTTTGTCCCATACATTAAGGTCCATTATTGTCCCAAGGGGTACTAATCTGTTCTCCATAAGGTACAAACTATATGGGTACTAAATTGTACCCACTTTAAAGGGTACAATGGGTGTACCCTTGAGGGTACCACCCCAGTGACGAGCTGTTGGACCCTTAAAGGTACAGTTTTGACACCTTATTTCTAACAGTGTAGATTGTTTTTTTGACCAATACCAGATCAAACTCTCTCTTTATCATGTTTTTGACGTTTGGTGAACTTGGGATTTTGTCTGAAATCTCTATCCCACGCTCATAAATACTGATATGTTCGGGATCCACGTGGAGCACGGAATCCCCCTGACAACACTCTCTAATCCACATCATCCATTTCCACTTTAGTTGTTAAGCTACAGACTCAACTACATTTAGAAGCTTTTTTCATAGGGATTTTTTTAAAATCAAATTCCTTCTTGATGAGGTGGCTCGGGCATCTGTTCCGGATGCCTCCTGGTCGCCTCCCGCGGGAGGTGTTCCAGGCATGTCCTAGTGGGACAAGGCCTCGTGGAAGGCCCAGGACACGGTGGTGGGACTATGTCTCCGAGCTGGCCTGGTGTCGCCTCGGGGTCCCCCCAGAACAGCTGGAGGAAGTGTGTGTGGACCGGGAAGTTTGGGCATCTCTGCTGAGACTGCTGCCCCCGCGACCCGGCCCTGGATAAAGCGGAAGAAAATGGATGGATGGAAATTCCTTCTTGAATTACTTAGCTGTCAACCAAAAACAAAAAAAATGTGATCAACTTTGTACCATACCAAAAAGCAGTAAAAAAAAAAAAAAGAAAAAAAAGAGAGAGAGGAAGGAGAGGACAGGGGGACAGGATTCAGATTCACAATTTGAATTTTTCCAAAAGAATGAGTGTTTTTATGGCTTTGGGGCACTTTGAATTCTGTGTAGATTGATTGTCGCTGAGATAGATTGAAAATAATGTTTTTCGTTGTGGAATTTTGTGGAGTTCTATTCCCACCTGGACGGGGCCTCTCTGTGTGGAGTTTGCATGTTCTCCCCGTGTCTGTGTAGGTTTCCTCCGGGTACTCTGTTTTCCCCTGCCACTAAAAACATGTACAATAGGCCAGGATGAATGATGTGTGTGAGTGAATGTATGGTGGTGGTCAGAGGGACCGTTGGTGCAGGTGTGTGCAGTCGTGACAGCGCTTCTGTCAGTCTCCCCCAGGGGAAACTGAAGCTACAAACGTAGTTTACACCACCGAGTATGGAGTGAATGTAAAAGCACTTTGTGACCATGTCTGTGAAAGGCTCTCTATAAATAAGGATCTTCTTCTTCTTCTTCTTCTTCTACACATTAGGACATGGCTGGAACATGCAAGGGAAGGAAAATACGCAATTTTAACATTTTTAAACTCCGTATAGTCCCTTTAAGAAGCAACATTTCTGGTATTGGTTGAGAGTGATTGATACACTCATTCCAAAAAGAATTTGAATTTGGACACCACTGAGGAAATCATTGAAACTAAAATGTCACAAAACACTCCACACATTTAAACCTGGCCATTGCTTAGACATACATTACAAACAAAGTCATGTTTTACTTACTTTTTTTTTTTTTTTCACAAATTTTAAAAATAATAGAAAAGGAAGGTATAGTTTGCCGACTGAATTTGGAGAAGACCTCTTTGAAACCTGGTTTGTCTGGAAGTCACATGAGAAGTCAGTCAACTGTCGTGCACATACGGTGCGTCTCAACACGACTCCATTAGCTTAGTTTAGTTAAGTTTGGTTTATTAGTTTATTTGAGCAGTAAGCATTCTGATCAAAAGGAGTGGGCTGAAGGAAGAAGCTCATTTCAGAAGGAATAGAGTGGAACAAACCAACAACAAGGAAACAGCAAAAAACAGATTATTTACACCTGCAGATTCTGATCATGGCTGAAGGAGGAGTAATACCGATTATGAAACAACAATGATAAAAGAACCGTGTCAGTCACATGCACACCCTCTGCAGCGTGCACGCTCATTGTTAACAAGGTTCTGATTTATGTTGAATTTTGTGTGCATCATTAATGTATCAAAAAGTATTATTTCGTTTTTACCCTAGTTTCCCTTTCCATTCCCATAATATCTATATGAAGAGCCCCAGCAACGGCCTAGCAACCAATCACCATTCACCCCCTTGTTTTTCCACCAATCAGGAGTTGGTCTCCCCCATCCCAACTTTCTGCCAAGTCAGTGCGCAGGTATCTTTCCTTGGGAACACACGCTCCATCCTCCCTCTTGCAATTCCGTGGAAACCTCTTCATTTATGTGTTCAAAAGTCAATAAAGAGTGGCATGAGTGTGAATCCCATCGTTATCATTGTTCTGACCGGACAACCTGGGGAGATTGAAGATTTTATATCAACCCTAAGTACAGTCCTTATCTGAGGTCCTAAGTTTGGTTCTCCTTCCCAACACCTCCTTTATACTCATTAATAAAGTAACTTTATCCTATTAAAATGACATCATCAATCCTACGACTAACAGCATCATATTTGCACAGTTTGAAATGTTCATAGAGATAAAAACCAAGAACTACGACAAATCTCTGGTTTCATGTACGGTGTCTAGTCCAAAGCAAGTAACAAAAGGCAGCCATTAAAGGTCCCATATCATGCAAAATCGACTTTTTAGAGCTTTTAGCCATGTTGTTATGCTATTTCATTATCAAAAACACCCCCAGAGTGGTTTGCAGCTTCATTCACACAGGCCTCAGCAATCCTCCTGAATCCTGCTCTCTGAGCAGCTGCTCCGCCCTCTGCTGGTGAACGACTGACCTGCTCAGTTGGGACGTCACAGCGGAACGGAAGTGCTCGACGTCTGTAATGCAATGTCTTACGGCCTGATTTTAATTTGTAAAACAGCTTTTTCATTATTTCTGTTGTAAGAGAGAAACAAAGAGAAAAAAAAAAGTGAAGGAAAAAAAAAAAAACATCCCCTGAGCGTCATGTTTGCGCTGCAGCTGTGAAGATGGAGCTCGTTATAACTGGACACACCTGTTCTTTATTCTTACCTAACGATCATGTCACGGAGAAAAAGAAGCGTGTTTGGCTACGAGGACTTTATTCAACCTCTTTCAAGAAATGGCCACTTGTCATCAGAAGTTGTTTTTTTCTCCGGGATTCAGCGACTTTCACCAAAATATTGTTTTTCTGTGACTGTCACTGATGGATGTTTGGTGAACCTTCACCAGAACCAAAGTGGATTAACTTTTATAACCAACGCGAGTCCCATAGTGTAAACAGCGATGGACCAGAGCGGTGAGTCAATCCAAGCGCGTATTAGCTTGTGTGTTAGCATGTGTGTTAGCGTGTGTGTGTTAGCCATTTATGAAGCTGTGTTGCAGATGTCAACTCCGTATAACTGCATCGTGAAGTAACTTCACTTATTGCTGTTTATTTATATTACGGTAAAGTTGTATGAGCGGAGAGAGGGGGCGGGGCTAATTGAATCGAAGCGTTTTGTCTTCCGGGTTTGAACAATACCTCCAGAAAACACTTATATTTATCACAAAAATGAGTGCTCCATAATGGTAGAGGTACAATATATCATATAAATGCCTATACTTAACTTTGGAATGGCTAAAATAGCATGATATAGATCCTTTAATATATTGGTTTCAGCCTGGAGTTTGAGGAGAACTGTGTGTGTGTGATATATTTTTAGGTGCTGGTCCCGGGCGGAGAGGCGCTGCCCGCAGATGTTTTGCTCCTGTTCGGCCGCTGTTGTCCAAAGCCCACACGTCTTTGACGACTTTCAGGGCCACTCTCCTCTCTCTTCTGACTCACAAGCGCTCCCAAGCACAACTCTGTGTAGCTCTGCGCGTTTCCACGGCAACCTGAAGGCCGAGCACCGGAGGACGACCACTGGCTTCATCAGCAGGTCTATTATGCTCTCCATTGCTTTATCATCTCAATGAAACGGATCTGCAGAATCAAGGTTGATGGCAGTGTTTCCAACCCTTCACATCCACACACGTTCACCTTTCATCAAAGCCCCATCTGCAGTTAGTTAGAGGCTGTCGACGCAAAAGTCAATAGAAGGGGAGTAAAATAGAATATCATCTGAATCTCAATTTATTTCAAATAAGAGGGCGCTTTACTTTAAGGAGACATTACAGGCAAAACTACATATTTTCAGGTTTTGGGCCAATTTGTCCTCAACAAGCGCATTTTCTCCACTTCAGCTTTACTCAAATCAAAAAGCTTCTCGAGTGGCACTTACAGCCTATAGGCCGGGGTAACGCCTCATTTGAAAGCTAAGCCCTACAAAACTGGTGTAAATGGATCTTTTTCCTTGTTGTTGCCGTCACTTTTTTCATCTCAGTTTTGCCACTTTTTTATTGCCTTTTCGTCACCTTTTGCTGCGTAGTTGTTGAGTTTTCTCACTTTTTTGTTACTCTTTTCTGGCTTTATTTTGTCACTTTTTGAAGTTTTTTGGGGGGTGTTTAATTTTGAAAGTCAAACTGGAGAAAATGTGCTGTGTTCAGGTGTGGGTTATGAGGTTTAACCAGGAAACAAAATAAATGACCTCATCTTCACAACATGTTTAAGGACTGCAATGATTCTCTATATATTTATTTCACGGGCCATTTTCTCAAAGGGCATTTTCCTCACATTGATGGGACAGTTTCTCCACTTTAATAGACTTCAAACTTCCCAGTCTTCCACTTAATACTCTCAAGGTTTTGTCACATAGAAGTTTTTTATATCTAATTCCAATCCTGATTTATTGAGTTTTTAATTTCCAAAAACGAGGCGAAATTTTGATTTTCAGAGATTTTTCCACTAGAAAATACAGACTATCAAAAATCAAAAGTTTTTGTAACGAATATGTAAGCGAAATAAAACCATTAAACCTGGCTCCATCCATTATTTCAATTTTGTTGCTGAAAACAGAAGTGATATTTAGTCTGGGGACCACCAATTCATGTTCTCATGGGAAAGGTGTGGTTTACCATCGTCCATAGTTTATTGGGCTGAATGTCCATCATGTGTGTCTGCAGTAGCCAATCGTATCATGGTATCAGATCACGTATGACGTACCACTGTAAACTTTGGAGCTAAACTATTTAGAACACGGTCTGAAGCTTGATCCAAAGATGGAGTCGCTGCTGTCATGTTGGATCTGTAAATAAACAACAAGTTTCCGTATGTTGAATAGCGCGTCATCGCCTTGCCGTCCCCCCTCGTTCTGTGATTGGTCCCAAATCCATGTGAAGATTTGGGCCACGGTCCCGACTGTTGTGTAGTTCCAAATGATTGGAGCGCACACAGCAACATGAGGCATCCCAGGATAGCATTTTTAGGCATAAAACACCTTATTTTCATATGAAATGACAGAAAACTTGCAGTACATTTTTTTTCTTATATTCATGCCAATAATCTACACAGAAGTTTAAAGTCGGTATCTTTACATGTAAAGATAAGTGCAAAACGTCTTACTTAAAGGATCTGTATCATGCTATTTTAGCCATTCCAAAGTTAAGTATAGGCATTTATATGATATATTGTACCTCTACCACTATGGAGCACTCATTTTTGTGATAAATATAAGTGTTTTCTGGAGGTATTTTTCAAACCTGGAAGACACAATGCTTCGATTCAGTTAACTCCGCCCCTTCTCTCCACACATACAACTTTACCGTAATATAAATACACAGCAATAAGTGAAGTTACTTCACGATGCATCTGCAACACAGCTCCATAAATGGCTAACACACATATTAACACACAAGCTAACACACACGCTAACACACACGATAACACACATGCTAACACACACGCTAACACACATGCTAACACACGTTTTGATAAACTCACTGCTCCATCAGGTCCATCGCTGTTTACATTATGGGACTTGCGTTGGTTATAAAAGTGAATCCACTTTGATTCTGGCGAAGGTTCACCAAACATCCATCAGTGACAGTCACAGAAAAACACTATTTTGGTGATAGTTGCCGAATCTCGGAGAGAAAAAACAACTTCTCTCTCCTCTTCTTTAGGAAGGTTGAATAAAGTCCTCGTAGCCAAACGCGCTTCTTTTTCTCTGTGACATTATAAAGAACAGAATAAAGAACAGGTGTGTCCAGAATAAGTGACAACGAGCTCCATCTTCAATCTGGGGGTGTTTTTGATAAGGAAATAGCATAACAACATGGCTAAAAGCTCCAAAAAAGTAGATTTTGCATGATATAGAACCTTTAACTTAACTTACAGATTTTTTTGGAGCAGAGTAGATGAAGAATGTGGATGCTGCATCCAATATAGTTAGGGATGCACCGATACCAAACGTTTGTACTCATACTCATACTCATTCATGAGGTCTCGATACCAGAAACCGATACCATTTGACGTGTGGTCGAAGCTCCTACAGGACGCAGCTCCACTGAGGAGAGAAAATAACAACAAACTGGAGAATAGTTTAGTGTAAATCCAATATTCCACATAGAGCTGACTTTATTACAGACGACACTCCCTAAATCATAGTCTGTGCTGGATTTAACCTGAGCTAAATCTTGTTAGTGCTGGAGCGTGGAGTCTGCAGTGTTTACAACATACAGGCTAATGTTGCTAATGTTGCTAACTAGCCGCTAACTCGCGGCTAACAGTTTTGGCGATTCTTACGTCGTTTTATGCCCAGGGGCTTATTCATCTGAAAAACTAAACCAGCGATTAGAAAGTTGTTCTAGTCGTTGTTTATATTGAGGGAAAATGAGCTGCAGCAAAACATTCAAAATGCTGAAGCTACTGGATAAGTTGCTATAAAGATAAGATAAGATAAACCTTTATTGATCTCACAAAGGAGAAATTCACTTGTTACAGTCAGCGTTCAACCCGTGCAGTGGGTGGGAGGTGTTGTCCATGATGGAGGTGAGCTTGGCTAACACCCTCCTGTCCCTCACCTCCTCCACAGAGTCCAGGGGGCAGCCCAGGACGGAGCTGGCCCTCCTGACCAGCTTGTTCAGTCTGTTCTTGTCCCGCTCTGTGCTGCTCGGGGCCCAGCACACGGCAGCGTGGTGGAGAGCAGAGGCTACCACAGAGTCATAAAAAGTCCTGAGCAGAGGCCTGCTCACTCCTTCTTGTACAGGGAGTTGGTGTTGTGGGACCTGTCCAGCTAGTTGTTGAGGTGAACACCCAGGTACTTGAAACTGTCCACCTCCTCAATGTCCTCCCCCTGGATGTTCAGCGGTGTGTGCGGTAGTGGCTTCCTCGTGAAGTCGATCACCATCTCCTTCGTCTTACTGATGTTCAAGCACAGGTGGTTGCGCTCACACCAGTCTACAAAGTCTATGATGACTGACCGGTACTCCAGGTCGTTCCCCTTAGACACACAGCCCACGATGGCGGAGTCGTCGGAGAACTTCTGGAGATGACAACTGTCCGTGTTGTATGTGAAGTCCGATGTGTAGATGGTGAAGAGAAACGGTGAGAGGACGGTGCCCTGAGGGGCCCCAGTGCTGCAGACGACCACCTCAGACTCACAGCTGCGCAGCCACACATACTGTGGTCGGTCCGTGAGGTAGTCGATGGTCCATGCGGTGAGATGTTCATCCACTCCCGCGTCCTCTAGCTTCCCCCGCAGCAGCGCCGGCCTGATGGTGTTGAAGGCACTGGAGAAGACAAAGAACATGACCCTCACAGCGTTCCCGGCGTGCTCCAGGGGCGTGAGCGCCCGCTCCGACAGGTAGATGACAGCGTCCTCCACTCCGATGTTGGGTCTGTAGGCAAACTGCAGCAGGTCGAGGGTGGGGCTCACCACAGAGCGGAGGTGGGTGAGGATGAGCCGCTGCATCGTCTTCATCAGGTGGGAGGTCAGGGCGACTGGTCTGTAGTGGGCCGGTTCCCTGGCGAGCGCTGTTTTAGGAACCAGGATCAGACAGGAGGTCTTCCACAGGACGGGGACCTTCTCCAGGCTGAGGCTCAGGTTGTAGATGGGGCAGAGGACCTCGGAGAGCTGGTCTGCACAGCTCCTCAGCAGCCTGGGACTGATGCCATCTGGTCCTGCAGCTTTCCCCCGCTTCAGTCGCCTCAGCTCTCTCCTCACCTGGTCCGGTGTGATGGAGAGGGGGGAGTGAGGGGGGGACTGGTGTGGGGGTGGACTGCCAGGGGTGGGGCAGGTGCTAGAGGAAGTCCGTATGGTGGGGGCTGGAGACGTGGGTGCAGGGGGGCTGGAGGCAGGTGAAGGTGGTCGGGGGAGGGGAGCAGTGTCCACTGGGCTGGAGACGTGTGAAGAGGAGGGAGTGGGGGGAGAATCAAACCGGTTGAAATGTTCGTTAAATTCATCCGCCCCGCGCTGGTCTCCATCAGCTGTCCCTCTGGCACTCTGTCCAAAACCGGAGATGTTCTTCAGGAACAAACACACAAGATAATCCACACGGAGCTGAAGTAAAGGAGAAAAGAGACCATTTATCTGCAGTAATAAGTAACATCTCAATACTATTATTAAATAAAAATGCATAAAACAAATAAAGCACAAGCATTGAGGAGCTTTTGGACATGAGCTGTTCTGTCTATGATGGACAGAGCAATATAAATAAAAGATATTTTGAATGAAAACAAATAAAATGTCATCTGTACAATTCTGATGTTACTTCTCTTAAAAGTGTTGCCTACTTTACTCAAGGAAATGTAAATGAGTAAATTAACCAAGTACTACCCAGTCTGCTGTGAAAAAGTCAGTATGTTGAAGAAAATGCCTTCGGTATTGGCAAGTACTTAAATCAAAGTACTCGTATCAGTTTTAGAAAAAGTGGTATCGGTGGATCCCTAAAGATAATCATTGTAGATGGCTTAAAGGTGCAAAGAAATATGTGGTTACGAGTTACCCATCAGTGTTTACAGACCATGAATTCCGGACTATTGAACTATTGAGTTTTTTTACATACGTGTACCGCACTGCTCTGTTCCAGGCGCATTAGAAGAGCCATCAGCACTGGACATACTGGACTCCTCTTTGTGTCTGTTTTTCCCTTGAGAATGGTGGCCTACAGGTGCATTTACTTTCATTAAAGTGTGTATTATGTTATTTAAACCCGTGAGTTCAGTAAATCCAAAGCGCAGTGCCCACACAGTGACCCCTCCTCAGGTGCGTGGTCGTGTTAGATGTTAGTGCACACACACAGCCTCAGGAGTGTTCCAAGCTCCCCGGAGCTGGGTTCGTGGTGACTGTTCGTGGCTGGCTTTTGATTCTCATCATTATGATTGCACCATGATACGTGCCACATTCGCATGCTGCCCCCTCTCCGGTGTGCAGTAAACCCCTGATGTGGAGAGGACAGCGATAGAGCGACTTGACACAATAGTCAGTCTGACCATAAAAATATATAAATTAGGTGCACCATTGTACAGTGGTCCTTTCGTGTTCTCGCTGTTTCGCTGATTTTTTTAAGTACAATTTTGCCTGCTTTTTTACAGTGTATATTTGCTTTGCCGTACACTGCACAATGTCTGCGGGGAAAATCTGAGGTCGTAACTCAAACTCACAGGTCTACAGTGAGACAGGGACAGATTTCAAATAGAACTCAGCAGCAGAGGCCGGGCATGAGCGGGTCACACTCCACATTTTACAGGTCTTTCCCTGCACTTTTCTGTGAAAATAAACATGCTAGCATGTGGCACTCGTCTCAACTTAACACTCACCTTCTGAAGCCTAAAACTGCTACAATAAACTTTGGTCATAGCGACGATTGTCTCTTACTTTGAACCATCGCACAGCGGAGACGAGAGCAGCTCACGATGTTACCGTCCCGACATCTATAAATCTTAGAAGTAAAAACATGACACAGTGACACCAGGCATAAGGGAGAACCCGTGTGAACTAGTGAGACACGTGTATAAAGTGTGTGTATAGGTAGAGGCTGTAAAACCCTCGCCTTAACCTCTTTGGAGGTTTCTGCACAGATGTTTAGGTCAGGAGACTGTGAAGGCCTCGGCCATGCAGCTCTAAAGCTCTAGCTGTGTTTACAATCGTTACCCGTTTGTAGAAGCCATTTGCTTTGTAACTTCAGGGTTTCACAGATGATGATACATTCTCCTTCAGGATTTGTAAGATATTAACTAAATCTATTCATTATTTTTACCTGAAGATGTTCCCTGTGCCACTTGCCGTGATACAAACCCAAAGGTCCACTTCCAGGATTTACAGCTGGACAGACGTTTTCTTCATGGCATTCTGTGCCTCTTCTCCAAACGGACCTTTGCTCATTTCAGCCAAAACATTCTATTCTAACCTCTGTTTTTTGTCTCAAATACATGAGACTTGTCTAAGTGTTGTGCCTAAACTCTCACACCCCACTGTGCGTGGGGAAAGGAGGTTGTCCAGCTTTATGCTCATATACTGTACACACACAGATCTTCTGTTTTTAACATATATTTATGTGCCACAGCTGTTGACTCGTGAACTACCAGCCGCTTCTCCAGAGCTGGTATGACGCTGTAATTTGGCGTGTGTGTGAGTGTCAGTGCTATGTTTCTGAAGAGTCTGTCATCAGATTTGAGCTCCTCTGTCCATGCACTGACACCAGGGTCACGCTGTTCTTGCTCCTATTAAATAACACGGTGACCGGAAGTGGTTTACTCACTTATGGAATGCGGAAGTCGTTAGCGCATAACCCCTATTGTAACATTTTTAAACTCCATAAAGTCCCTATAAAGGGGCTAGACCAGGGGTGCCCAAAGTGGGGCCCACGAGCCAAATTTGGCCCGCCGGAACAATTCCGTTGGCCCACCAGAGGGTGACCTACTTTTGCACAGCATCTGGTTAATACCAATTCTCTCCCATTCATTCTCATTGTTAAATTTGGATGCAGTACACTTTTTGGCCACCAGCTTCAAATTGGGGGCGCTGTTTCACTCCTTTCGCAAAGTTAAGGAAACACTGTTGTGGTGTCTTGCTGTTTGTCACAGTTGTAGCATCAACTTTCACAGTTTTTCAACTTTTATTGCAAAAGTTGTTGACATCACCAAAGCCTTTCTTTCAAAATGGTCAAATATAGCATTATCTTTGAGTTAACAAATGAATGAGGTAAAGTCACTGTAGGTAGGCTTCTGTAAAACTGTTGTTGTTTACATTTTGCTACAATTGTTGATTTTGTTCTACTAAAACTAGGATTTGGCCGAAGTTCACATTTGTATTAATATAGATAGAATCAAATGCAAATATGTACCAAAAAATAAAATAAAGTAACTATTATTATTTGCATTGTTTCATGCTCGACATCGCCGTGTTTGGCCCGCGACCCACTGGTACTTTTTAATTTTGGCCCTCGGAGACAAAAAGTTTGGGCACCCCTGGGCTAGATGCATTAGCATTAGCCATTTTATACTCACTACTGCCACCTCAGGTCATATGTCTAACTGCACCTTCTATATTAAAGGTCCTTTATCATGCAAAATCGACTTTTTGGAGCTTTTAGCCATGTTGTTATGCTATTTCCTTATCAAAAACACCCCCAGAGTGGTTTGCGGCTTCATTCACGCAGCTCTCAGTAATCCTCCTGAATCCTGCTCTCTGAGCAGCTGCTCCTCCCTCTCCTGGTGAACGACTGAATGTTCAGTTGTGTCGTAACAGCGGAACGGAAGTGCTCGACGTCTGTAATGTAATGTCTTAATTCTATGCTTACGGACGGATTTTAATTTGTAAAACAGCGTTTTCATTATTTCTGTCGTAAGAGAGAAACAGAGAAAAAAAAAAGAAAAAAATTAATTAAAAAAAGAAAAAAGGATGTGCCCGAGGTGCTTCCAGGTCAACTGAGGCCAAACACATCCCTGAGCGTCTGAACAGATCAGTCATGTTTGCGCTGCAGCTGTGAAGATGGAGCTCGTTATATCCTATTCTGGACACACCTGTTCTTTATTCTTAACTAACGATAATGTCACGGAGAAAAAGAAGCGTGTTTGGCTACGAGGACGAGAGTTTATTCAACCTTTTTCAGGAAGAGGCCACTCAGCTGTTTTTTTCTCTGGGATTCAGCGACTTTCACCAAAATAGTGTTTTTCTGTGACTGTCACTGATGGATGTTTGGTGAACCTTCGCTAGAATCAAAGTGGATTAACTTTTATAACCAACGCGAGTCCCACAATGTAAACAGCGATGGACCAGAGCGGTGAGTCAATCCAAACGCGGGTTAGCTTGTGTGTTAGCATATTCGCATGTGTGTGTTAGCCATTTCTGAAGCTGTGTTGCAGATGTCAACTCCGTATAACTGCATCGTGAAGCAATTTCACTTATTGCTGTTTATTTATATTATGGTAGAGTTGTATGTGCGGAGAGAGGGGGCGGAGTTAACTGAATCGAAGCGTTGTGTCTTCCGGGTTCGAAAAATACCTCCAGAAAACACTTATATTTCTCACAAAAATGAGTGCTCCATAGCGGTAGAGGTACAATATATCATATAAATGCCTATACTTAACTTTGGAATGGCTAAAATAGCATGATATAGAGATCCTTTAAGCTCGTGCATGACAGCACTTCACACCTGAAGTAACATCGTTTTTAGTGACAGTGCAGGATTTGAGGCAGTTGTGGTGAACAGGTCTGAGCTCATTCTACACCTTAGGACATTGTTGGAACATGTAGGGGGAGGAAAATACATAATTGTAACATTTTTAAACTCCATTTGGTCCCTTTAAGTGCTAGTCACACATAACTAATGATGTTCATGATGAATAAAGTCATCATTTATTAAGGCTAAATAAGGTGTAGTTATTCTAAAATGTTACTGATTCTTCGTCTTAGATATTGGGAGTTTTCTGGCTGGCGTTATTAGATCTATATTAAAAAGAGGCCGTCTTTTGAACGGCTCTTTGAAATGAACACATCCTAAAGACTTGGATCCCAGTAAAGAGCCGTAAAGCCATCACTGCTCAATAGCCTCAAAGGCCTTGTGTAAAAAAGTCAACAGTGAGTTGAAGAAACTCAAAAGTGTGTTGAAAGTCCTTGGGAAGTTTAAGCAGTAGATCCGGTGCCACTGCAGGTGCTGTCCACGCTGGGTGTCCTGGCCACCGGGACTTTTCAATGGGAAAGAGCCGAAAAGTCAGGAATAACTCAGCCAACTATGAGCCACATCCTGCCGTCTGTGCTAGCTGCTATCCGGAGACTGGACCCAAACTACTGTATATACCATTCCCATATGACAACGACCAGCAAGCGATGGTTAAGAGGGACTTTTATGAGATTGCTGGCCTCCCTAACGTCATTGGGGCAGTTGACTGCACTCATGTGAGTCTGAAACCACCGTCGGTTAATGATTACGCATATGTAAATAGAAAACACTTCCATTCTATAAATGTGCAGCTCATCTGTGATGCCCAGCTTCAGCTACTTAATGTTGTGGAGCACTCACGACGCTTTCACTTTTCAGCACAGCAGTGTGGGCCGAAGACTGCAGGAGGAAGCTCTAAGAGGAGAAAGTTGAGACTAAGACTGAGACTAAACATCTGGGGGTTATCCTTACGAGTGACCTCAAATTTAAGCGTCACATCGAGGAGACTTGCAAAGCAGCTCGTAAGGAAATTTTTGTTCTGAGACTTCTTAAGACAAAGCTGCCACCAAGAAGTACTGAACTACTGCTGCGCATATACAAGGCCTACATCAGATCTCGATTGGAGTACTGCTCAGTGCTGCTATGTGGTATTGGAAAAACTTTGGTGAACTGTCTAGAAAGCCTACAGCGGAGATGTATGCGCATCATTCTCCAGCTGCCATATCGCGCAGAAATAGCACCTGAGCATTACAGAAGGCTGGGTCTGATCACACTGCAAACAAGACGCAATTTTGCACTGTCGTGTTTTGCATATAAAATGTGTCATGGACTTTCACCCAAAGCATTGGACCAATACCGTCCCACACAAAAGGTTCTACCTTATAATGTACGTAGACCAAACTTTGTGTTGCCTGATGGGACGCTGCCTGTGGCGGGGGCAGTGCGGAGGTCGTGTTTTGTTCTGGCTGTACTAATGCTTAACATCCTGGACTATGGCTGTGTCTCTCAGCATGGGTCTCTGGGGGAGTTTAAGGGGTACCTGACAAGCAATTTCAGAAACGAACAGTTTGTGAATTTTCCATTTTGCTAGGTCCTCTCCCTTTTTAATTTTTTTAACTCTTCCAACAGTCATATGGCCACGGAATCCAAATTTGTATTTTAACACTTGTTTCCTTTACTGTATTTTTGTTGTAATTAATAAAGAAATGAATAAAAAAATAAATAAAAGTTATCTTCTCGAATGGCAGCTGTGTATTAACAATGAATAACTGCTTGTCATGCTTTAGGTGACAAAGGCTCTGTTGTTGGAGCATCTATAACTCCCCTCGCCGATGCGCACACACTGCAGGAGCAGCGCTTAAGCCAAGTGCACACAAGACACGCGCCACCTCCCTCTCCTCAAGGGAAGATGGCGGTCTGGGACATGCAAGGGGTGCGCTCCTATACTCCCCAGAGAAAGTGTTCCATATAATCCTGGCCTGCTCAGTCCTCCACAACATCGCACAGAACCACGGCGTGCCATCTGACACACAGGCAGAGCACAGAACCATGGCCAGCACCGCCTGCACTTCGGGCTATACAGCTCAGACAGGCCCTCATGGAACAGTTCTAAAGTAATAATCACCCCGTCATAACATTTTCATTGATTTTGCTTAGTGTATTATTAATCAACAAAGGATTTTTGTTAATCTCAACAAGCTGCCTGCATAAGTCCGCCTGTTTGTCCAGAGCTGGTCGCAGAGGGTGTGCGGGACACAGGTCGGGAAGCAGTGGCTTGGGGGTTCGGTGCCTGAGGCCCATCTTCAGGCACTTCGGGCTCTTGGCTGGGCCCAGCCTGTGCATCAGCCTGCGCACTCCCACTGGTGCCTGGAGTTGGCTCTTCCACAATAAAGCATATAAAAAACAAAGTTGTGTCAGATGTAGCTAGCATTTAATGACACTTACTTGGAAGCGTCTCCTTGAGCATATCGGTGTCCCTGTCATCCCCCAAAACACCTTCAACTGAGGCCCCACCGATCAGGGCAGCTGCCCGCTCCTCAGTTGGTGTTCATTTGAAGCTTTGGTCGGGCACTCCTCCACCGATCTGCTGTGTCCTTTTTTTAAGAGCTGCTACATGCCTTTTTGTTGCCATTTTCAAATCCCTCCATTTTAGCCGGCTGCATATATGGTTTGACCCCAAAAAAATTGCTACAAAAGGTTTTTCAATGGTTTTCTGTAGTATCAGGTGTGCTTATTAACATACTAAAAGTCTACCAAAATCTGACCACTGGAAAGGTCTAATTTTCAAGATGGCGTCCAAGAGGGTGGCGAGATCCTTAAAATGCCCATTACTCCTTTATTATTCATCCTAGACAAGTCATTTTGGTTCTAACCCCATGTTTTGGGTGTCTAGGAATCCAATGGGCTTGTTCAAATTGTAGTCACATGATCACATAATTATGATATACAAATCATGGACAAAGACTCTATATATTAACATTAGCGAGTTGTCATGGCAACGGCACACATTTTCAATGCAACCTTTGCTTCCTAGAGGCTTAGAGGGGCATGGATGGGCTCATTTTAAAGCCCTAACCCTCTTCTTCCCAACGCAATAAAAGGTACGTCATTTACTCACGGAGATATTCACTAAAGTCTGCGAGGTGAGCGACCACGTCGGCCCTGACATGGTAGATCTGGAAGGTTAAAACCCTTCCAGGTCCACCATGTCAGGGCCCACGTGGCCTCTCTGTTATCTTAGCATTTTATAAGTTAGCATATTTACATTATAGTGAAAGGATTACAATTACAAAGTGATTACAAATCTTAATTATTTTTGAAGAAATACCTTTGATTTGCACCAGATTTACAGATAGTCATTGTCACACTGTTCCTCCCATAAAGGTGGATTATGTGGATTGGCACAATTTTCCACTTGACGTGGTCCACACGCAGGTGTGCGTGGTCGTCCACATCCTCTGCAACTACACCGTGGTGGTCGGCAGGTAGTTGTGCAATTACAGTGGACCATCTACAGGAGACTTTTCAGGGCAGCAGTTTTAACAGTCAGAACTGGCCTGACCTTATGCATCCGTAAACTCCAGTTAATTATAATTTCCCTACATGTACGTCTGGGTCTGATCTCAGTGGCTGCGTTGCATCGGTTAAATTTCAACCTACCATTCAGCGGGCGGGGGAGGCAGATGTTGTAGGTGACGTCAAGCATTTGATAGCTTTGCTTCACTCATTACTTCACGACTAAACGCTAGCGATTGGGTAAAATCAGATCCAATCGTTTCAAACTTTAAAAGGAGTTCACCCCTCCCTCCTGAAAACGGAGCACAATTGGGAAAATCCACAAGAAGAAGACTCTCTCTATGAAGTGAGTATGAGGGTATGGTGAGACCAGGTTTCCATCCCCATCCACCACATTGATGTCACTCACTTTTCCGATCCACACCATAATCTGGTAACACACTCTGAGCAAATGACATTTATGACATTCTTTGCTTGATACGTCATTATGGTAAAGCAACTGTAGTTTGTGATGGCTACAGTGAAGATCCTTCAGTGCAAAATTGAGTTTGTGGGAAAAGAAGATTTTCTTTGCAGACCATGTAACAAACAAGAACTTATTGGTCTTGTGACTGAGGAACTGCAGAAGAACAGCTGCAATGTTATCAGCACAGGAGATGCAGACATGGACGTTGTGAAGGCTGCAATCAAGGTGTCCCAACATCAGCCCAGGATCTTGATAGACCAAGATACAGACTTACATATTCTTCTTCTCTACTAGGCTGAGATGAAAAACGGGGACTTCTATTTTCATTTGGACAAATCCACACTTCCTAAAGTATAAAATATCAACGAGATGAAACAAGTCTTGGAGGGTGACTTGTGTTCTCAGTTACTGTTTATTCAAGCTTTCACAGGTTGTGACATAACTTCCCGGAGTTATAGAGTTCCAGAAGAATGAGATATTTATGCACAACTGCCTGCCGAACACCACGGTGTAGTTGCAGAGGATATGGACGACCATGCACACCTGCTTGTGGACCACGTCAAGTGGAAAATTGTGCCAATCCACATAATCCACCTTTATGGGAGGAACAGTGTGACAATGACTATTTGTAAATCTGGTGCAAATCAAAGGTATTTCTTCAAAAAATAATTAATATTTGTTATCACTTTGTAATCCTTTCACTATAATGTAAATATGCTAACTGATAAAATGCTATGATAACAGAGAGGCCACGTCAGCCCTGACATGGTGGACCTGGAAGGGTTTTAACCTTCCAGATCTACCATGTCAGGGCCGACGTGGCCGCTCAACTCGCAGACTTTAGTGAATATCTCCGCGAGTAAATGACGTACCTTTTGTTGCGTTGGGAAGAAGAGGGTTAGGGCTTTAAAATGAGCCCATCCCTGCCCCTCTAAGCCTCTAGGAAGCAAAGGTTGCATTGAAAATGTGTGCCGTTGCCATGACAACTCACTAATGAGTCTTTGTCCACGATTTGTATTTCATAATTATGTGATCATGTCACTACAATTTGAACAAGCCCATTGGATTCCTAGACACCCAAAACATGGGGTTAGACACCAAAATGACTTGTCTAGGATGAATAATAAAGGAGTAATGGGCATTTTAAGGATCTCGCCACCCTCTTGGACGCCATCTTGAAAATTAGACATTTCCAGTGGTCAGATTTTGGTAGACTTTTAGTATGTTAATAAGCACACCTGATACTACAGAAAACCATTGAAAAACCTTTTGTAGCAATTTTTTTGGGGTTAGGTGTTTTTTTTTCATATATGCAGCCGCCTATTTATTTTTACCTGTAAAACACACATTCTAACTATTGGCCCAATAATTCTGTAGCCTGGGATCTGGAAATTGTTTGATATAATATAGCCTATATTTATTTTTAAACAAATATGAATCAACTTACCTCTTCAGGGGCGGTGTCACAGGCCCCACTCCGTAACAAATGTGGTGATCTTGATGCCACTTTTGAGGCTCCCAAACAAGTTTGTTGTTTTCTACTTCTCTCATTATAACTTCTATTTCTTGATCCATGAAGTTCTTCTTTACAGTCTTGGTCGTCTTTTGTTCAGGCATGTTGCAAAAACAAGGTGTGGAAGAAGCGGTTGCTGAATATTTGTAGCCGTGACTTTACGATTGTTTTCAGCCACGGCATTTATCCCACGTGTATTTGGAATATACACCCAAAATATACACCTTTTTCTGCGCAAGTTTGATAAATGAGGACCATTTATGTATATACATATATATATATAGTATATACTGTATATATATGTAACACAAACCAAATGAACTAAAACAGGAACAAGTTGATTTAAGGTGATTGTAAACACGAACCTTAAAAACATGGATTAGCCTCATGACAAAAGAGAACTTGTTACATTACAAGCGGCTATATTAACACGGACCAAACTTACAAACTGTTCATATAATGAACTGAAACAAAGCACAACTACAACACTGATCTAGTTTCATGTACGATGTCTGGAGCAAAGCAAGTAGCAAAATGTAACCATTAATATATTTCTTTCGGATGGTTTCCAATGCCAAACATTATCGATAGTTAGTTTTATATTATAAAGGCACATTAGTATACATATCATGCTCCGAGATCTTGCTACTTCCCAGTTGTCATTACCATCCTCAATATAATATTAATATGTGTTTTTTTAATGTATGAAGTATGATGTAAGCCCTATATAGTGTGGTTCATTAAAAAGCCAGGGTGTAGAGCGGGCCAGTTGAAGGGGGCAGTAGATCCCCATCAACAAACCCCCACCCACCTGCCCTAACAGCTGATTTTGTAGATGATGTTCCTATGCTGTGTGGTGCATTAAAAGATGGGGTTTTTGAGCCTGTCTGGAGGGTCCTCTCAACAGATCAACAGATTTAAATAGGGCAGTGTAAGAGAACAGTATAAGATATGAGCTTTGATATTTAAAATGTGCTTTGCTTTTCCTATTACTGAAATGCTTCTTGATATTTTAGTAGATAAATATTTAATGTGCGATTTCCAAGTAGTTCTGTCGTCTACAATAACTCCAAGGAGATGTACCCACTCTATAACAACACCCTCTATCTGAATTGTTTCCTGAGTATTTGTCATCGTTTGTCATCATATCATCATTTTGCTTTTACTCAGATTTAGAGATCATTTATTTTGTTTGAACCACTTATTGACACTTTTGAGTTCCAAGTTAACAATTTGACAGTTGTTGAAAATCGTCTGCAAACAAGGTGCTGTGTACAGTGTGGACAGTTTCCCCCACCTGAGCTGTAGCTCTCTGCAGTTCATCCAGGGTCATCATAGGCTTCTTGGTAACAGCTGTGGTCAGTGCTGTCCTTGTTCGGTCAGTAAGTTTAGGAGGACGGCCGGGTCTTGATAGGCTTGGAGTGATGCCAGACTCTTTCCATTCCTGGATGGTGTATTTAACTGTACTTTGAGAGATGTTCAAAGCTTTGGAATTCTTTTTAGAACCTAACCCAGCTTTATACTTCTCAATAATTTGATCCCGGACCTGTCTGGTGTGTTCTTGGACTTGATGATGCTTCTGCTTGGATACTGATCAGAAAACTCCTTTAACTGAAGCAATGTAAACTGGGTGGTTGGATGCAATTCAAAAGCTTGATAGTGGTCTCCGTACCATGTCAGTTTTCTAATGATGAGACTCAAATCTTTTCCTACAATACATAGCTGAATTATTTCTGAAAATTCTGGCAGACCACCACATGATCCATGCACAGCTATCATATCGTCTTTTACCTTATGCCGTCAAGTGACACTTCGAGCCAGGTTTACAGTAGTTAATTCAGGGTGTTTATGGGTTATTGTGTTTAAAACATCATCCTTGAGGACATCAATGGGGACCTCTGAGATTTGACCAACATCCAGGGAGAGGTTTTATTGTCAGGACAAAGCATATGATGGGAAATCATTAACTGATGCTTTGTTGCCAAAGAGAGAGTTACATTTCTGAAGTTATTGACATGCCTAGCCACCTGCTTCGAACACAAAAGGACCAAAACATTTGATCATTTCTGGATAGTGTTCCAGAAAATGATGTTTGGGCAACAACCTTTGAACGGGAAACAGTTCCTTATAACGTGTTCGATGCTCAGGTATTTTGCACTCCAAATAGGCTATTGATTCTGAACAGGTGCTGCGACACACTCTGCAATGTCCTTTAAATCCAAAATCACCTGCCAAGCAGGTTCCTCCTCAGGAACAAGTTAAAAGGGAGAAACCAAAGAAGACACCCATTTTTGTGGACATCGCCACCTACTGAGTGACGTTTTTGAAAGGTTTTTGGTATCAAATGAGGCCGGTTAGTTTAATCGCCCTCTTTGTATGGAAAATAGTAGATTAGTCTATTGAGGTGATCAACAGCGAACAACTTTTTAGATATGAGCACCTCAATGCTGTGCTAGCTCGACAGGAACTATGCCCTCAAAGAGGTCATGGACAATATCTGGGGGACAACCTGTTGTGACAGTAAAGTGAGAGAGGCTGCTAGCTAAAATGCAAAACTTTTTTTTACCCCAAAGCAGCTTTTTCCCTCTTCTTGAGCTGTGTTGACGTGAAGCTGGTGACCGTCTTTGGTTCTCCGCTCGTACACTTCTGTTTGTACTTCCTGTGTCTGGATGTCAGAGAGCTGAGCTGTACAAAATCGACAGATATATCTTGATGAAAAACTCTCGACAAATCCAGCTCGTCCATGAGCTCCCGGGTTGTCTACAACAACACACTGCACTGTTCCCCTGACAAAATATCCAAGATGTTGAATATATAGGCCTTGCTTCTCCAGAGTCACTAAATCATGCAACAGAGGTTCAAGTATCCAAAGGTTTTATCGGGATCACTTTTGCATGACAGTGCCAAGTAGATTGAGGAAAGGGATGAGCTGCAACCAGGAGGTAAGTCCCTAAAACCCAGTAACTGCACAAAGTTTGTGCTTCTTGCGTGAGGTCCCCAAAGGATTGCAGACCTCAAAGTCGTCAGTATAAAAACAAAGGGAAATCCTTAAATCCTCCCGAAAAACGGTTGTTTTTGTGGAGCTCGCCATCCTGAAAAATAAAATAAAAATAAAAAACAGTTGCCAATTTTTTAATGATTTTTTCTTGCAAGTTCTCATTTGCTGTGTCAGTTTCTCACTCATGACTTTCTAAGTCTGATGCAGTTTCTCCAAGTATGCCTGGATGGTGTTCCGGTGCATTTACATTACCCTCTTTCACTAGTTCTAGTTTTGAACATGGCATACATAGTAAGTGTCATGGTTGGAGGTGGTGTGAAGAAAATAAAACCCAAAATGCAGGACTGCAACAAAACTGGAGATGTTTAATGAAGGACGAAAAACTAAAATAACAAAATCCAGAAAAAAACAAAAACTCAAACAAACCAGGGCTGACAAAGACAATGACGCGACAAAGGACAAGGGAAACACAGGGGTATAAATACGGGAAAGAGGAACCGGGGCACAGGTGAAACACATAAGGGCGGGGCAGGCAGGTAACGAGGGAAGTCAAGCAAAATCACAAGGACAGAACACACGTCAAAATAAAACACAGGACTAGACCAAAGACAAAACATACACAAACAGGGGAACAAAAGACAAATCATGACAGTAAGTACATGGATATGAGTGTCTCTGCCCATAATGATAATAATGATACAGATCATTTAAATGTACATTAGATACCATTCTGCATGAATTATTATTATCCCAAATGAATGAACAAAGAGTTCCCACTTATTGCAGTGCACTACGAAATGATAAAGAGAGAATCCAGTGCATTAGACTCTTACGAATTAGTCGACTACGACACTTCACTCAGGTCCCCTGTCACGCTCAATCAATGCCCCGCCCTGTCTCCTGCTCAAAGCCTCAGATAGTGCAAAACGCCAACACAGACACCCAAACCATGCAACTTTTAATTTATTATCGTAATAACTGTAAGCTAGCAGCACTGTGCGATGCTAAGGACTAAGCACTGACTGTCATATAAGAGATACTTTACGACAGTAGTCTCACATGCCGTAAATATAATCTAGCGCGGTTACCGGGGTAACTCCCGCGATGACACACTGTACACCTCTTGTTGACCTGCGTGTTCATTATGCTAGCTCCGAGCCCGAAGTAAAGTCTGGCACTATACTCACGAAAAAGAAAAAAAAAAGTGTTAAGAATGTAAATGATTTCGCACTGTTTATATTACTGTTTACATTTTGAAATTCCTGTATTATTGAAACAGCTAATGAAAGAGTTTCATACAGTATCTTTCACAAGGTTTTGTTTTGTTACCGAATGTTAAGAAGCGAGAGAAAAAGCAAAAAGTTAAAAAGGGGAGATGTCATATAAGAGATACTTTACGACAGTAGTCTCACATGCCGTAAATATAATCTAGCGCGGTTACCGGGGTAACTCCCGCGATGACACACTGTACACCTCTTGTTGACCTGCGTTCATTATGCTAGCTCCGAGCCCGAAGTAAAGTCTGGCACTACTCACGAAGCTTGGTGTGGACATTCAATTACTTTACACTGACCTGTCCTGCTTTCCAGTGTGCGTCGTTCTGATCTTCTTTCAGTTTCGCTCAGCTCTCCTACAATCACGCCTGGCATTGTGTGTTGTCTCATTTAGCCAAGGTTCACTTTTGCGCTTGGGGAGCTTTGACTTGAGTGGGGCAACTACATCCAAGGAGCTATGACATAGTGAATTAAAGTGAGAGCAAAGTGTCTCTACGTCTGCATCTCTGGGCTGAGACTCCGAGTGAGCCAAAACCTGGTTTTGGAGGAAGATGGCGGAGAACTGCGCAGCAGTGCAAGGGTTAATTACACGACACTGGCGCGCTGGGGCGCATGGTTCAACCACCTGGCACAGGACAGGAACATCAAAATCATCTGGCATATGGTCAGAAAAGAAAGCCTCATGAACAGTCACATTTGATGCGCTAAAGCCGTGAGTTAAAATCAGGTCTAACGTGTGCCCACGTTCCTGAGTCGGCCCAGAAACACACTGAGCAAAATTTAAAGAGTCAATAAGATTGAGAAAGTCTTTTACCAGTGGCTTATCAGGACAACACACATGTATATTAAAGTCCCCCACAATTAAAACGTGATCATAATTTTTGCATGATTTCAGAAAGAAAGACAGCAAAGTCCATGATGAAGTTCTTATTGTACTTGGGCGGTCTGTACACAACAGCGCACAACATCCGCAGAGACAAATACATTTATTAAAGGCTGGAGTAGGATGTCCTCAGTGTGAGTTGCTTAAATGTAAAGCTATTTTTGTAAAGTGTTGCGACACCACCACCCCAGTCATCCTCGGGGGAATTGAAATAAGTGCACTCGGTGGGACAAGTTCAACAAAAGCAGCAGACTCACCGACAGCCATCCAAGTCTGTGACGCACAAGAAATCCAGCTTAAGGTTTAGGAAGAAATCCTTCAGAATGAACGCTTTGTTGGCCAACGACCTAGCATTCACCGATGCTATCTTGGCTGTAGCCCGGGCCAGTGGCTGCAGGAGGAGCCAGGCACAGTGCCCGCAGGTTACGGGCGTTTGCTGCACGCCGCTCAGGAACACGGAGAGCGACTTTGTATCCGAAGTCGCCCTCCGAGGGCGACTTCGGATACAAAGTCAGCTGAACCAAGCAAGGAGAAGGAGGATCCAGGGTGCGCCACGGGATGAAACGATGATAATCCAATTCAATATTCTCCAAAAGACGCGGCGGCCGCTCCGTTTCCCCCGGCGTCTGCGCCCTCTGCGCGGAGGAAGAGCTGGCCCATGGTGCAGGTACGACAGTACGGAGTTTAGTCTGACCTTCTGGGTTTGTTTAGAAAGGAAAAGTACCACCAAATTAAAAAGTTCTCATTCAACTGAGATCATTTACAAAGGATGTCCGTGTGAAGCGGATTAAATGCGGAGCTATAATCTATAAATACCAGTCTAGCATATGCACGATGTTTTAAAGTTAGATGAGTCACTGTAGAAATCACATGTGCTGCGATTCTTTCAATATGCAAATTGATGTGGATCTAACTGTTCTATTTCATCTCTGAGCCTTTTCACTATGATTTTCTCCATCCTCTTCACTACATTCAAAGTTAGCGTTGTTCTCTGATGTCTATTTTTGGCACTGGGATTATCACAGATGTTTTCCACATCTGGCACTATATGTTGATTTAAAAAGAGCTGAAAAACATTCTGCCAGACAGGACACAGTTCTTCAGTGCACATTCTCAGCAAAAAGATGGAAATCCCGGCTTCGTTATTCGGATCTCTTTAATACATTCACAACAGAGTTCAGTTCATTGAATACCCTGTTCAAGGCATGACATGCAATCGCCTCTACAATCTCACAACAATTTTTGGAAATGTCCATTTTGAATCTCATAAAGAATAAATTTAGTTCATTTGCTTTACCTTTTTGGTCGTAGGCCAATATTGATTTCTTTTCTGATTTCATTTCCCTAATTGTGTCCCATAGTTTCTTTGTGTCCGTAGATTCTCCTCAGCACGATCTTCCTCCGGCTTCATTGAGCTGTTTATTGAGTTGTTTTTGTGCAGCCTTCTCAGCCACTGTGTATTGTGCATTTGGTTGCCTCCGGTTTCGATCCAGCTCACCAAAATAAAAGCATAATTGTATTCATTAGTTCAACTTTCTTTCTGCCTAACTATTTACCCTTCAAAACACAGTCAGTCTCTCAACTGAAAGAAAATGATGAGATTTGGCCTCGCAGTGCAGCCCGCACTCTCTCTCCCCTCTCTCTGCTCCCTCGCTCGCCCTCTCTCTCGCCGCGGCTCGCTCGGCCTTGGCTGAACTCGCTGAGGTTAGGGCCTTGGGATGTTCATGGACATTTTTTGCTCCATGGATCAGTGATAGTATGGAACTTTTCTACAGCAGGGATTCCCAAACTTTTGCCACTTTAGGGAGGAAAAACATTTCATAATCAAGTTAATCGACACAGTTTGAATAATTGAATGGATTTCAATAATTGTAGGCTTGTTTACACTAAAAAATGTACTAGAAACAGTAGCATTTTTCTTTTTGTTTCATCTTGAAATTATCTGGGGACCCCCACCCAAGGCCTCACGACCCCCGAGGGGTCCTGACCCCCACTTTGGGATCCACTGTTCTAAGGTATGTTTTTTGGCACAACAGGTCAAATGCTAACTTTAGCTGCTCTCTAGCTATGACTAAACTTGTGCATCTTTCCAATTATTAAAATGCTTATTGGGCGATCTATCCTTTAAAATCCACTTCTTATCTCACGCTGCAACAAGTTAAACCTGGCTCTGACAAGACTTCTTGGTCCTTATTGTAAACATGCTGCTTAGCTTAACCTCTTTTTCCTTGCTGTCACTGAATAAAGTCAGAGCAGACATGTGTGTTAGCATCACAGTCGCACTTAAAATGTGTGTGTTTAATTATATTCTTGTAATGTAGTCAGTACCTGCTAAATGAGACGAGCTGTGTGCTTTTATTTTGGCGTGCTGGATCAAAACCGGATATCACTGTGTGGGCTGTGGAGCCAGGCCCGGTTCTATGAGGGTGCAAAAGGGTGCATTGCACCCTCATTTGAGATGAAATTGAAAAATATATGGGTATTTTTATGTTATTCATGCATCTTCTCCCTGAACCAACACTATACAATAAGTAAGTACATAAAAAATAATAAAAGAGTCCAAAGAGGATGAACCGTGATCTGCGTCATGTCCGTCAGAGCGGCCTCCATGCGTATTCCCCCCCCCCCCCCCCCCCCCGGGCGCGACATTTTTTTTCCTAGGATGGGAAAGGCGACATTTGAGAACAACCCTAATTTAAACAGATCTAAATTACCCATAGACCTAAACCTAACCCTAGCATTAAAAAAACAAAAAATTTATGGAAAAAGCTCTTCCCCATCCTAGGAAAAAAATGTAGCTCCCTTGGCCGGCAGCCTCACATTCACCTCGGGTCTTTAAGTGAGCTAGTGCTCCGTCCTCCTCTGGAGTCCTGAGTGTCATTACTGCACTCCCTGCACCGAGCTGATGGTATCAGGCTGTGGCTGACAGACAAACCCTGCATGTTTATGTAGATTGTTTCCTTTCCCTTGTTATTTAATGCACAATCATAATATGACTATTTGCAACGCGTAACGTTGAAGAGCCTGCTGAAACGTAGTGAATGACATACTGTAAACACAAGCGGAGCAGACAGGCGTGTGCTGTCCACAGCGGAGGCCAGGAGAGGAACATCTGTAGGGACTTTTCTAATCATCCTGGCTCTGTTTGAACTGACCAGCATCAGAAATAAATAACCGGAGATAAATTCTTCGTCAAATATTACCTATTTTTTTATAGCTTCAACTGAGCCTCTTTTGCAAAACTGTAGTTAATGCAAAAAGGGAAATGAAGTATTTCATCTTAAATATATACATTTAGTTTTACACTAAACTGGACTAAAGCAGGGATACAGGCTGTTCTATGGGCAATTAAACAAGGACTAAACCAGGACTGATTAAACAAGGAGTTTTTCACAACAGCAAAATGGCCAGCTAATAACTTTATTTGTAATTTTTTATATTGTTTTTTATATTTCTTTAGAATGCACCAGAATGCAGGAAAATGCATTTAAAACATTTTTTAAAATCTTCCGGGAGAGGGCTCCTGGACCCTCCGTAAGGGGAGGGGTTGTTGCACCCTGATGCAACATGAATGCACCTCTGACAGCTGGCTCTGGACCCGGGCCTGTGTGGAGCTGCTGTTCACATGACTTGAACGTTATGCACGTGTCACTTCTCTCTCCTACCACAGCAGCCGGTCACATGACATATGAAGTTAGTGATGTCTTTCATTGTTTGTAAGGTGTAGGACCTTAAACCTGTGTTTCCACCTGCTCTCCTGTCCTGCAGCTTCATGACCTCTGTAGGGTCACACAGCCCCCCCCCCGCGGAACCTGAGAATGTGACACAGCTTCCGCAACATGTTGTGCACTCTAAACCAGTAAATGCTTTTTGTGAACGGTCAGGGGCCCATGCCCCGCTACGCACAAAGGAAACATGGGAAGTCATGCAGGTGTGGGCCATGCATCATTCAGAGTCATATCTCCTGTAAACATCCAGCAAAAATAACTCTGTCAACAAAGTCACATTGTTATCGGGCCTGTCTTCAAATATTTATTATGTTATTTTAAAGTGACGCATGAAAAACATCATCTCTGTGCGTTGTTCCCAGCACAGTTCATGAACTTGCAGCTGTCAGTGCTTTGCAGTTTAGTGAAGGCAATATGACCAATGAAACGCATCATGTCACGGTGGACTGACTTTAAAAACACAGCGGAAAAATACTTTCAAATGCAAAGTGTGTTCCGCCAACAGGTACGACCAACCGTTTTTATTTAGAGGTATGAATTACATCCGCAGAAACGCTCGGCTCAAGTCAGTCTTCAAACAAGTCTAAAAACGCTTAATTTATCCTTTTATCTGCTCGCTGCTCGCCAGACATTTCAGTTTCTCCATTTCAAGGGGACCCTCGGACATTACTTTTAAAGTGATAAGCTCAGTTCTGTGGGCAGGCGGGTTTTACGTTCATCAACAACAACATAATAATGCTGGAAATATGGAAGGAATACTGCTGACACACATTTTTAAAACGTAAGATTTAATCGAATGCTGTTGTAGCGCTCGGGTGTTTAGCAGCAAATACTCAGCTCGTAGTCCTGCCTCTTTCTGAACTGAGACGCTCCACACCGGTGTTACTGCTGAGCTCTTGTGATGCTTGTATTATTTGGTGATAATTAAAACCTGCTCTGGACCAAGTTTAGCTCCCAGCTAAGGTAAGACGTTTGACCAATCAGAGGAGAGAAACCAAACTCTGCTGTGTACGGAGGAAGCACCTTGAGCAATCCAAGATGGCAGCTGGAGCAAGCGGGCTGTGCAAACAGGCTTAGCTGAATGTGCAATGATTGAATTTTTCTGAAAAAAAATTCTGTGAAATCTGGACCCAAAGGCGTGACACTTATCAAGAAATAAGTTATTTTGTTGAAAAAGGATCTCCAAAAGTTCTGCTTGTCATGGATGGTTATGGATGGGCTTACTGAGGCCTAAGTTTCCCTAACCCTTCTACAGGGCCTTAAAGTGGAGGCATGGATTTTTACTATCTTCTATTGAAATTCTTCAGTACAAGATCTACACTGCTGGATAGGATCTGACCGCCTGATTATTGTGCTTCTACATTGTGGAAAGATGTGGTACACAATGAAAGTCAGTCTTCCCTTCTACATGCTGTACTTTCTAATGCTCAGTGGAGTCTACAAGCCATTTGAAGACAAACCACATGTACCAACATTGTCTTTGCTGAAGGATGATCAGGGACATGAATGGGCAAATTGTTGGATCTATCCACAGTTCTTACAAGGCAAACGTACTGTGATATGCTCTCATTTACAACAGCTTGATGTGACCACGGGTATATCAAAATGGATCTTGGGGGTAGCTGAATCTTCTTATCACTTTTGCCTTCTTGTGCTAAATAATCACTTTACTGTACTAAGTCATTTGGATTTTGGATCTGTTCTTTGCAAAACAAAGGCTAATCTGGAAAACCACAGAAACATGAAATGCAAGCTATTTATCTTATGCTTGTTGGTGCTTTCTGGCGATGTTGAAAGTAATCCGGGACCAGTCAATCAATGTCTTACTCCAGCGGAATTTAAAGAAAGAAATGGTCTTGGACTCATCCATATTAATGTGAGGAGTTTGCTTCCAAAAATGGACATGCTTTCAATATGGATGAACTCAACAAATGCTGACATTGTGGTTTTATCAGAAACTTGGCTTAAGAAATCTATAAGTGACAGAAATATTGGTATTGAAGGCTATAATGTCGTGCTGATCGTTTGAAAAAAGGTGGTGGAGTGGCTATTTATGTCAAGCATTGTTTCTCGGCTGATGTGATTCTCTCCATTTCTGTGAGCAAGGAATTGGAATTTTTAGCTATTGATGTTGAATTTTCCAAAACTCAACATATTATGGTGGTTGGATGCTATAGACCACCATCAGCTTCAAGCAACTCCCTCTCTACATTGACTAATCTTTTGTCACGTTTAAATTATAGTGAATTATTGATTCTTGGTGACTTAAATTGGGATTGGTTAACTTCTGCATCAGATTCGCTGAAATCACAATGTGATCTTTTAAATCTAACTTAACTGATAAGTTCCCCCACAAGGTTAAACCCCAAATATGTTAAGAAAGCCACGCTGATTGATTTGGCACTGACAAATATGCCTTACAAAATTATTGCATCTGATGATATGAGTGATCATTGTGCAATTGCAATTGTGCAGGACACAAAAATTCCCAAAACCAAACCTTGTATGGTTGTTAAGCGTATTCTGAAGAATTTTTCCGAACAAGCCTTTTTTTATGATTTGCACTGCTTTAACTGGGATATGCTTGCTTTGTTTGATGATGTGGAACTAGCTTGGAACTTCTTTTTAGAAAGCTTTACCAACATTATCAACAAACATGCACCACTTAGAAAGTTTAGAATTAAGGGGCGTCAAAATCCTTGGTTCACAAGTGAACTATCAGAACTGCTCCATGCACGTAATGCAGCTTGGGCCAAAGCCCGGAAATCCGGAAGTGAGGGTGACTGGCTGCTATTTAGGCAATTGCAAAACAGATTTACATTGCTGCTGAGAAAAGTAAAATCTGGCTTCTATCTTGCTAATTTAACAGAAAATGTATCCAACCCCAAAAAATTTTGGAAGGCCATAAAATCACTAAATAATTCGAGTAATTGTCTTCATTTGCCTTCAAATATAGTGATTGATGGACAAAAGGTTACTAATAAAACTGAAATGCTGAACAAATTCAATAAGCATTTCATAGAATCTGGCTCTTTGTTTAAATCAGATAATTCTTTGGGGCAGCCTCCAACTCATAGGGAAAATGTGATGGAGGATTTTAACTTTCGGGCTTTTACAGTCAATGAAGTTAAGAGGTCTCTGAAACAATTAAAAGCTTGGATACCAGCGGGCCCTGATAACTTAGAGCCACATTTTTTAAAGCTTGCATCTGAATTTATTGCAAAGCCATTGTGTTGTATTTTTAATCTTACATTGGAAACAAATAGCATTCCCAAAGATTGGAAATCTGCAATTGTGTTGCAACTTTTAAAAGTGGCAACACAAAAAAAGTCAATTTAAATAATTTTGTTGTGGCAAAAATTCTTGAATCCTTGGTTAATGATCAAGTGAAACTGTACCTTGCTTTTACTTCTACCTTGTCAGAGTTTCAATCAGGAAAAAGCATAGTACAACTACAGCTACTATGAAGGTTTTAAACAATATAACTGAAGCTCTTGATAATAAACATTGCAGTGCTGCCCTTTTTATTGATTTTACAAAAGCCTTCGATACTGTTGACCACATTGTCTTGGCTCAAAGACTGTCAGCGTGTGGTTTTTCAGACCAGGCAGTTGAATGGTACAAAAATTACCTGTCCAATAGAACCCAGAGTGTACAATTGGAGGGTTCTGCTTCTGGCGTTCTGCAGATCCAAAATGGAGTGCCTCAAGGGTCCATACTTGGGCCCTTGCTTTTTACACTGTATATTAATGGCATTGGAAGAAATATCCCAAATGCTAAATTTCACTTTTACGCAGATGATACAGTGATCTATTGTTCAGCTCCCAGTCCTGCAAAGGCCTTTGAGTATCTTCAATCAGCTTTTAATCAAGTGCAGGATCAGTTGTGCCATCTCAGACTGATGTCAGCCCCCCGGCGTAGCCTGTTTCGGTACGTGGTTCTGGGGTGTAACAAGTGATGTCAGCCTGACGTCACAGAGGTGTAGCCATCTCAAACAAAACTGATGTTTTTCTCCTTGCTAAAAAAGAAAATTAGTTTGTCTGAATCAATCTGCACTAAATCTGGACAGAAAATTGAATTGGTATCGAGTTTTAAGTATTTGGGTTTTATAATTGATGATAAATTGTCTTTTAAATTGCATATTCGAAATGTAACCAAAAAGTTGAGACTGTTACTGGGGTTTTACTATAGAAATAAGTCTTGCTTTTCTTTTACTGTGAAGAAGAGGTTGGTGGAAGCCACATTTCTGCCTGTTCTTGACTATGGCGATGTGTTTTATATGAATGCTCCAGTACAGTGTCTTGGGTTGTTGGACAGTGTGTATCATGGGGCTCTGCGCTTCATAACCAACTGTCGACCTCTTACTCACCACTGTTTGTTATACTCTAAAGTGAATTTGGTTTCTTATTTATCTTGTCTTTTAAAAGTGAAGCAGAGTCAGCGTAGTCTTCGTTCTAATGACATCTTACACTATGTTGTGCCTGTTGTGCAGACTGAACTGGGAAAGACGGCTTTCAGTTATTCGGCTCCATTTACATGGAACCTCTTGCAGAAGGACTTCAAAATTACGGACTTTATTTCTTTAAATAGTTTCAAGTCTCTTGTGATGTCAGTCCAGTCCAGATCATCGGTGTGTGAATGTTTTAACTAATGTTGTGTATGTTTTTAAATGTATGGAAAGCAAGTGTTGCTGCCCATCTTGGCCAGGTCTAAGATCTCAATGGGACTAACCTGGTTAAATAAAGGCTAAATAAAAATAAGTAAATAAAAAGCAGCAGTAAGACTCCTTTATTTGAAAGTGCACATAGATTTTATAAACTACTGACGGATGGAAACGCAACAAAAAAAAGCAGCAAAAGAGCGAAGTCACAAAAAAGTGTACATTTTTTTTGACAAAATAGCAATAGAGGAGAGGAGGAGAGGCTAAACACTAACAACATCTTTAATCTTTTTGTGTGACTGAGCACACGTGTAAAGATCAGACAGGTACACATCAATTCGTCTAAGCTCAGGTAAGATCATATCTCAGTATGGAAAAGCGGTGGCCTGTTCCTTTACAGTATAGTTGACGCTGAGAGTTGTATTGACTCACATTTGGAAGGCCAAGGCTCTTCAATAGTCAGAGCAGTGTAACACGGGCACCATTCAGTCCCGAGAAAGCACATCGCATTGAGCTGCTAATGCCCAGTACACAGCGGCAGAAAAAGCCTTTAGAACAGCGTGTCTGATGAAAGAGACGAATGAATGAAGCTCATCTCGGAACAATGCTTCACACAAACACTGATCACTCAAGTGTCAGTGTGTGGCACTGAGCACACACAAATCCAACTTTAGATTTGACGACCTGTTGATACGACAAAAAGATTTTGCCTCTGAGCGAACTGGAAAAAGCATGTTCCAAACACCACACAAACTAAATATTGCTATTTTACAGACACGTCACTTCAACAAGCACCTCCTGGCGGTCACCTCTGCGGTGAAGTCCGAGGCTCCTGGTGTCATCTCTGTTTTCGGTGCATGGTTCTGGGTTGTAACACGTTCTGGGGTGTAACACGGGATGTTAGCCTGACGTCACAGAGGCGTGGCATGTTTCGGTGCGTGGTTCTGGGGTGTAACACGTGATGTCAGCCTGCCGTCAAAGAGGCGTAGCCTGTTTCGGTGCGTGGTTCTGGGGTGCAACATGTGATGTCAGCCTGTCGTCACAGAGGCGTAGCCTGTTTCGGTGCGTGGTTCTGGGGTGTAACACAATCTGGGGTGTAACACGTTCTGGGGTGTAACATGTGATGTCAGCCTGTTGTCACAGAGGCGTAGCCTGTTTTGGTGCATTGTTTGGGGTGTAACACGTGATGTCAGCCTGTCGTCACAGAGGCGTAGCCTGTTTCGGTGCATTGTTTGGGGTGTAACACGTGATGTCAGCCTGTCGTCACAGAGGCGTAGCCTGTTTCGGTGCGTGGTTCTGGGGTGTAACACGTTCTGGGGTTTAACATGTGATGTCAGCCTGTTGCCACAGAGGCGTAGCCTGTTTCGGTGCGTGGTTCTGGGGTGTAACACGATCTGGGGTGTAACACGTGATGTCAGTCTGTCGTTACAGAGGCGTAGCCTGTTTCGATGCGTGCTTCTGGGGTGTAACACGTTCTGGGGTTTAACATGTGATGTCAGCCTGTTGCCACAGAGGCGTAGCCTGTTTCGGTGCGTGGTTCTGGAGTGTAACACGTGATGTCAGTCTGTCGTTACAGAGGCGTAGCCTGTTTCGATGCGTGCTTCTGGGGTGTAACACGTTCTGGGGTTTAACATGTGATGTCAGCCTGTTGCCACAGAGGCGTAGCCTGTTTCGGTGCGTGGTTCTGGAGTGTAACACGTGATGTCAGTCTGTCGTTACAGAGGCGTAGCCTGTTTCGGTGCGTGCTTCTGGGGTGTAACACGTTCTGGGGTTTAACATGTGATGTCAGCCTGTTGCCACAGAGGCGTAGCCTGTTTTGGTGCGTGGTTCTGGGGTGTAACACGTGATGTCAGCCTGTCGTCACAGAGGCGTAGCCTGTTTCTGTGCGTGGTTCTGGGGTGTAACACGTTCCGGGGTGTAACATGTGATGTCAGTCTCTCGTTACAGAGGCATAGCCTGTTTTCGGTGCGTGGTTCTGGGATGTAATACGTGATGTCACCCTGACGTCACAGAGGCGTAGCCTGTTTTGGTGCGTGGTTCTGGGGTGTAACACGATCTGGGGTGTAACACGTGATGTCAGTCTGTCGATACAGAGGTGTAGCCTGTTTCGGTGCGTGCTTCTGGGGTGTAACATGTGATGTCAGCCTGATGTCACAGAGGCGTAGCCTGTTTCGGTGCGTGCTTCTGGGGTGTAACACGTGATGTCAGCCTGACGTCACAGAGGTGTAGCCTGTTTCGGTGCGTGCTTCTGGGGTGTAACGTGATGTCAGCCTGATGTCACAGAGGCGTAGCCTGTTTCGGTGCGTGCTTCTGGGGTGTAACACGTGATGTCAGCCTGATGTCACAGAGGTGTAGCCTGTTTCGGTGCGTGCTTCTGGGGTGTAAACACGTGATGTCAGCCTGTCGTCACAGAGGCGTAGCCTGTTTCGGTACGTGGTTCTGGGGTGTAACACGTGATGTCAGCCTGACGTCACAGAGGCGTAGCCTGTTTCGGTACGTGGTTCTGGGGTGTAAACACGTGATGTCAGCCTGACGTCACAGAGGCGTAGCCTGTTTCGGTACGTGGTTCTGGGGTGTAACACGTTAGTGATGCGCGGGTTGCGGGTTACACCGCGGTCCCCGCGGGTTACCCGCGGGTCGGGTCGGGTCGGGTCACAAAATTCGTATTTGATCGCGGGGCGGATTGGGGCGGGTCAAAAAATGCTGATCGCCCAGCGCCACTGCTGCAGGGACTTGACATAATATGAGGCGGATTTTCATAAAACAAGCAGCTGTTTGTGACCAAGAGAATACTTTTGCGGAGTCTAGTATCTCCTGTTTTTACGGAATGCTCCTCTGTGCTGTGCAGTGTGCACGAGTTTGCGCAGCGCTACCCCTCCTCTTCCCAGTCTGCCCCTCTCCTGCTGCTCTGTGAAAAGGTGCAGAACAGATCATGTGACACACCAGTCTCGTTCATTTTGAAATGAATAAAATTAAAGATTTTAAACAAAGAGCTTATTAACACGCCTCATTGCTGACTCTTGGAGTATTACATCTTGTTGTTTTAGGCAACTTTTAAGCACATTTTTGGGCGGAATTAAAGCCGTGGTCCCTTAATATAAATAATGCGTACTTTTTAATGGTTGCAAGGGCTATTTTTATTATTAATATTTTTATCACTGTGCATTATCAGCTTATAAAAACTTACTTATTAAGCTCTCCTCCTACGTAGGCCTTCACGTAAAGCAGCGCCACTACGGCGCGAAAACATCGCTAGCTTGCCACAAAGCCACAGATACAAAAAAAAAACAAGAAGATGGAGGAGAAGATTCGGGGGAAATTGCTGTCAGGGGATTACAAGTTGAAGAAAAAAGCAAGTCAATGTTCTACGTCTAATGTCTGGGAAAGGTTTTCTGAGGTGGTCTCAAGTGCAGGAGGAGAAGATAGCAGCACTGGCTACGTTAAATGTAATACCTGTGACAAATTATACAAACATGACAGCCACAAGACGGGCACATCCAGCATGACAAGACATGTTTGTGCGGCCAAGAAGAACCATGGTGCGACGGCGACTCAGACAATCACATCTTTTATGAAAAGCACAAGTGTTCCATCTCAAGCCAAAACTGATGTCATCAACGCTTGTGTTGACTTATGCTGTCAAGATTTGCGCCCGTTTGACATCGTGTCTGGAAAAGGATTTCGTAATGTAGCTCAGTGCTTCATTAATATAGGAGCTCGTTACGGACGTGTGGATGTCGGCAGTGTGCTCCCTCATAGGCAAACCCTTTGCGACAAAACTAAAGTGATGGCTGTAGAGAAGAAAGAAGTTCTTGCAACGGAATTAAACAAAGCTCTGGACTGTGGTGGGATTGCTATTACGACTGACATGTGGACGGACGAATTCAACAAACGGTCATACACTGCATTTACAGGTCACTACATAAACGAGAACTGGAGGCTGGAAAGTCGTGTCATAACTACAGCTGAATTTGACTGTACTCTAAAGAAGACAGCATACAACCTTCACGAGCAAATGGTTAAAGAGCTGCATGACTTCGGAATACATCCTGATCGTATACAAAAAGTCATGTTTGTAAGTGACCAGGGAGCGAACATAAAAGCGGCCCTTCGTAGCTACAAGTGGATTCCATGCACAGCGCATGTCCTCAATATCATTCTCAAACACACGTTTGACACTAAGGACAGCCCAGCATTTATGCATGATGTGACAGAAGTGATTGACAAATGCAAAAGTCTTGTGAAATACCTTAAGAAATCCGGTACCGTAGTGCAGCTCCCACACGCTGTCATACAAGAATGTGAAACCCGATGGAACAGCAAAGCCGCAATGATGCAGTCGGTCATTAAGCAGTTCCGTGAAATTCAACAGGCCTTGCAGGAGAAAGATCAGCTTCACAGAATTGATGGCGTTCAGCTGGACTTATTGAACACAATCACAGAGTTTTTGCTACCCTTTAAATCTGCCAGTGAGGAGCTGGAAGGCGACAGGTACCCCACCATTCATCTCGTTGTGCTTTGGTTTTTTAAACTGAAAAAACACTGCGAGCCTCAGTACGATGATCCGGAGTACATGGTCCATATTCGAGCGCGGGCTGCGCAGCTGCTCAGCGAGAAACTTTCCCTTGGCGTCACGCAGAAACTCGGAACTCTTCTTTGTCCCCGGTTCAAATCACTGAAAATGTTCCCAGCCGACGAAAGAAACGCCGTCTATGACCAGGCTAGACGTCTGGTCAAGGATTTTATCAGTGCGCCTTCATCAGTCCAGACGGAGGAATCTGAAGCGGCGGCTCCAGGTAAGGCCACCAGCAGTTTAATTACTTTTGCCACTGCGCGCTATTTGAGCTATATCTTTGTTGTAATTACAGCAGTGACAGTCTATAAATAATAATAGCTAATTGTAGAATATTTTACCACTATTGCAGTTGATGAAGAAAACCAGGGAGCCAAAAGAAAAAGAGCGTTTAGCGAGTGGGAGGATGAGGATGAGGAAGCGACCGAGAAAGACGAGATCCAGCGGTACATCGAAAGCCAGTTTTGCTGGGATGGGGTGGACGTTCTAGACTTCTGGCAATCTCAGGCAAAGGCCTTTCCTTTGCTTTCCAAGGTGGCAAAAATGATCCTTTGCATACCAGCCAGCAGTGCGTCCAGCGAGCGCACATTCAGCTCTGCTGGGCGCGTGCTAGAATCCAGGCGAAACAGACTGAATCCGGGCACAGTTGATGCAATTTTATTTTTGCATAGCGCTTATAAAAACTCCCAGTAATTTTTAGGCTAAATTTTGTTGGATCTGTATGCTAAAAGTTCCTTGGTTGTATTTAAAAGCCCAGATCAACACATAGCCTGTTTGTTTTCCTTGTAGCCTAAAGCTTTTGTTACTTTAACATATCGTGAGACTCATTTTATATTTCCATTTGGTGTTGTCTAGTCGGTGCATAATGCAGAACATGTGATATGATAGAGCCTGCCTTACGTTGTTGAGTTGAACACTGCTGGCGCAATCGCGCATTGTTATCAGCACTTTGTAACGTTTTATACGTTAATTAATATGCCTTGTTTTTCATGAAACATAAAGGTTTGGTTCATGTAAAATGTTTGATGCCTGCCTGCTACAATTGGCTCCATTTTTGCGCATCTTTTTTCCGACAGAAATAAAAATGAAATCATTGTTTGTTTCTATATGCATTTGATTCTTGCGGGGCGGGTCGGGTCGGGTTGTAAAAATAGGTGCTCCGGTGCGGGGCGGGCTGGGGCGGGTGAGGTAATGCCACATGAGCGGGACCCGCGGGCTGTAATAAACCCCGACCCGCGCATCACTATAACACGTGATGTCAGCCTGACGTCACAGAGGCGTAGCCTGTTTCGGTGCGTGGTTCTGGGGTGTAACACGATCTGGGGTGTAACACGTGACGTCAGCCTGATGTCACAGAGGTGTAGCCTGTTTCGGTGCGTGCATCTGGGGTGTAACACGTGATGTCAGCCTGACGTCACAGAGGTGTAGCCTCTTCCCAGTTACTCAGCTCATGGTTCTGGGGGAGGTGGCGGGATTATTCCTGGGCGGTGGTTGCCATGGTAACTTTCACACAGGCTCAGGTTGGCGGTGTTGTTGTAAAGCGCATGGTGATGGTGCAGGTGTGAGACGTCACAGAGGCGTGGGTGAGGTGGGCCTGAGCTCAGTCAGGAGGACTGGAGGAGAGGACCCAGGACTAAAGTAGGACTAGATCATGATCTTAACCAGGAATAAACACCAGACTGAAGTTAACCTGGATTTACTATGACTAAAAGTGGGAAAAATAAACTGAAGATCTTGATCATTATATGGTGGAGCTTACGGCAGCACTAGTCCCAGATCCGCGGGCCTCTCGGTGTCTCCAAGTGACGACAGAATTTGAAGTACCTGCCCAAACACTCCGTGATGAGAGCCGTGTGTCTCTGTTTGACCACTCTGTTGATCCTGACACGTTTCCTTCAACAGCGCAGCACATCGCTTTATTCAGTCTGACAACATCCATGTACATGACACAAAATTTCTACATTTGATCAATTACTGACATCATTAAAATATTTGTTCGATAAAGGACATTTATCCATGCGATCAGTGTGGCTCAGACATTTTCCCTCTCAGGCCATCGTTAAAGTATTATTGAGATGGCATTGGAGAAGTGAAAGCTCTCAGTCATTCAGGGATTATCCGTTGTAGTGGAGATTTTCACCATATTGTTGACTGAACTGAGACACACTGCGTACCATTTTGAATTATACTGTTGCCATCAGTTCAAAACATGCTCTTAATGAACAGCTCGGCACATAAACTGCTATTCCTGCAGTGGACAAAAATCAAAGAACGGATTTGGATGAGAACCTAACCCATTTAAAGCTCAAATAGGGGTTATGCGCTAACGACTAAGTGAGTAAACCACTTCCGGTCACCATGTTATTTAATAGGAGCAAAAACTTTTTAGCAGCTGAAAACACTGTCACATGTTTTACACATTGTAAAATTGCTATGGCGCCGGCCCTAACTGGCAGCTAGTTGCGTTGGCTCTGTTACCTCTCTTACACTTTTTGCTTTTATCTTTATTTATAGACGTGTTTTTTTAAAAATTTCATCAAGTAGACTAGACATTGTGCATTTGTGCACAGGGGAAGCTGTTTTTTTGTTGCACTTTCCCTTTTATTTGCAATGTCTTCAGCATTTTTGGGATCTGCATCTTTTTGTTGTTCTCGTTGCCACGGTGACACACACAGTCCTCTTGTTTATTCACGGGAACAGCTTCTCGGACTCAAGGACTCACCTCTCATGCATGTGGAGAGGCCGGTGATCCCCGCCGAGATACGCAGAAAACGCAGAGGCTGCAGAGGTGGACGCAAGAGGAGAAGATGGCTACCCTCCGTCATCCTGGGTAATGTGCGCTCCATCGTGAACAAGACCGAGGAGCTGGCCGCACTGACCCGCCATCAGAGGGCTTATCGGGAGTGCGGACTGATGTGCTTTACGGAGACGTGGCTGAACGGGAATATACCGGACTCTGTGGTTTCCCTGGACGGATTTAAACTCGCGCGCGCAGACCGGTGTGTGGAGGGGAGCGGGAAGAAGAAAGGCGGTGGAGTAGCTGTGTTTGTGAATGAGAGATGGTGCCACCCCGGACACGTGCACGTGAAAGAACAGATATGCACCCGGGACCTGGAGATGATCGTCGTCAGCATGAGGCCTAGGTATCTACCGAGGGAGTTTTCACACATGGTGGTGTTGTGCTTGTATATCCCCCCCTCGGCCGACGCCGCCGCAGCCTGTGAGCGCATCCACAGTACCGTGACCCAGACCCAGATGCGTCACCCCCGCGCCCTGCTGCTCATCACCGGTGACTTTAATCACGCCTCTCTTTCCGCCACTATCCCCACACTCACGCAGTATGTTAAGTGCCACACAAGGAACAATAAGACCCTGGACCTTCTGTATGCTAATGTGAAGGGCGCTTACACCTCTGCCCCCCTCCCCCCGCTCGGACGCTCAGACCACAATCTCGTCCTACTGCGGCCGGATTACACACCCAAGGTGCGAAGAGAGCCAGCACAGAAGAGGTCTGTGAAAGTGTGGAGTGAAGAGGCTGAAGAGAGACTTAGGGACTGTTTCCAGACCACAGACTGGAACATGATCTGCAGCTCTCATGGAGATGACATCGACAGCCTGACCCACTGCATCACAGACTACATCAACTTCTGTGTGGAAAACACTGTACCAACCCGGAAGGTACGGTGTTTCTCCAACAACCACCCCTGGGTGACCCCTGAACTTAAAGCCCTCCTGAACCAAAAGAAAAGGGCTTTCAACTCAGGGGACAGAGAGGAGCAGAGGAGAGTCCAGCACGAACTCCAGTGGAGGATCAGGAAGGCCAAGAAGGACTATGGCGAGAAGCTGGAGCAGAAGCTGGCGCAGGGCAACGCACGGGACGTGTGGAGGGGACTGAAGAACATCTCCGGTTTTGGACAGAGTGCCAGAGGGACAGCTGATGGAGACCAGCGCGGGGCGGATGAATTCAACCAACATTTCAACCGGTTTGATTCTCCCCCACTCCCTCCTCTTCACGCGTCTCCAGCACAGTGGACACTGCCCCCCTCCCCCGACCACCTTCACCTGCCTCCAGCCCCCCTGCACCCACGTCTCCAGCCCCCATCATACGGACTTCCTCTAGCACCTGCCCCACCCCCGGCAGTCCACCCCCACACCGGTCCCCCCCTCACTCCCCCCTCTCCATCACACCGGACCAGGTGAGGAGGGAGCTGAGGCGACTGAAGCGGGGGAAAGCTGCAGGACCAGATGGCATCAGTCCCAGGCTGCTGAGGACCTGCGCAGACCAGCTCTCCGGGGTCCTCTGCCACATCTACAACCTGAGCCTCAGCCTGGAGAAGGTCCCCGTCCTGTGGAAGACCTCCTGTCTGATTCCAGTTCCTAAAACAGCGCACGCCAGGGAACCGGCCCACTACAGACCAGTCGCCCTGACCTCCCACCTGATGAAGACGATGGAGCGGCTCATCCTCACCCACCTCCGCTCTGTGGTAAGCCCCACCCTTGACCCGCTGCAGTTTGCTTACAGACCCAACATCGGAGTGGAGGATGCTGTCATCTACCTGTCGGAGCGGGCGCTCACGCACCTGGAGCACGCCGGGAACGCTGTGAGGGTCATGTTCTTTGACTTCTCCAGTGCCTTCAACACCATCAGGCCGGCGCTGCTGCGGGGGAAGCTGGAGGACGCGGGAGTGGATGAACATCTCACCGCATGGACCATCGACTACCTCACGGACCGACCACAGTATGTGCGGCTGCGCAGCTGTGAGTCTGAGGTGGTCGTCTGCAGCACCGGGGCCCCTCAGGGCACCGTCCTCTCACCGTTTCTCTTCACCATCTATACATCGGACTTCACATACAACACGGACAGTTGTCATCTCCAGAAGTTCTCCGACGACTCCGCCATCGTGGGCTGTGTGTCTAAGGGGAACGACCTGGAGTACCGGTCAGTCATCATAGACTTTGTGGACTGGTGTGAGCGCAACCACCTGTGCTTGAACATCAGTAAGACGAAGGAGATGGTGATCGACTTCACGAGGAAGCCACTGCCGTACACACCGCTGAACATCCAGGGGGAGGACATTGAGGAGGTGGACAGTTTCAAGTACCTGGGTGTTCACCTCAACAATAAACTGGACTGGTCCCACAACACCAACGCCCTGTACAAGAAGGGCCAAAGTCGCCTCCACCTTCTGAGGAGACTGAGGTCGTTCGGAGTGAGCAGGCCTCTGCTCAGGACTTTTTATGACTCTGTGGTGGCCTCTGCTCTCCACTACGCTGCAATGTGCTGGGCCCCGGGCAGCACAGAGCGGGACAAGAACAGACTGAACAAGCTGGTCAGGAGGGCCAGCTCCGTCCTGGGCTGCCCCCTGGACTCTGTGGAGGAGGTGAGGGACAGGAGGGTGTTAGCCAAGCTCACCTCCATCATGGACAACACCTCCCACCCACTGCACGGGACTGTAGAAGAGCTGTGCAGCTCTCTCAGTGGCAGACTGAGACACCCTCAGTGCAGGACGGAGCGCTACCGCAAAGCCTTCATCCCCACTGCTGTCAGACTGTACAATAAGACTGTGAAGTAACGCCGACTGTAACAAGTGAATTTCTCCTTTGTGAGATGAATAAAGGTTTATCTTATCTTATCTTATCTTATCTTAAAATGGGT